>NC_079341.1:19809808-19887308 GCF_029582105.1 Oenanthe melanoleuca | reverse complement strand
ATTCAAGTGATTCTGAATGCTTGAGAAGTACAACCATGCACTTGTATGGAATACTATATTTCTAATCAAAATAAATAATGTAACCACAATTATTTGACAGACTCTACTTTCTTAACACTTGTTGACTGGTATTGATCATAATACCATTCTCTCAGAAGGACCCTTTATTTTAACTCTACTTTTACCTGGAATGCTCTCCAGTTCACTGGCCTAATTCTAGCTCTATTACCCATTGACTACAGAGTGCATCAGCAGCTAGCTTTCAGTGGGACTACATGAATACCCACATCCTTTCCTACAAACATTAAACCATTAGACTCACTAATATTTGTAACCTACTCACATTTGAGACAGGCATAATAATATTTTCTTCTTTCACAGGCCAAGAATAGTCTATTTACAGAGCATTTTGGGGTAAACTGAAAGGTATTTTATGCCTGGAAATATTACTGAAGAGATGAGAAAAAAATTCTGAATCATTATTGTTACCTACAGACTGGCCAATGTCATAATGAGGGAAACTGAGAGTAAAACAGAAGAAAACCCCTAAGAGCTAGATTTTAATGAAGAATTGTTTATTTTCTTTAATTAAATTCCTAAGTTTGAGAAGTCAGTTTTTTTTTATGGAGTATATACTCACCAGGCAGGCCTTCTTATAGTCATCTCCATTTTAATTACTTGATTACTTTTATGAGAGAAGAATCTGTATCAACATTTATTTCAGATTGGAAGGAAAGAAAAAAAATGTTCTGCGTGCCAGTCTCCACAGTTTATATTTGTAGTTTGAAGGAGAGCAGTCAAGGTCAAATAAGTTCCTCTGTGTCCACTGTATTAAAAAGATGCCCCTAGACCTATAGGTAGCAGTTTCTTAATAATTATGACAAACCAAGGATAGTAAATCTCAGAACACAAAATATACAAGCCTCAAACTAAAGCCCACTCTAGTCAGGAAATGAAGCCCCTTCATTTGCTCAGCTTGTTGATAAGTTTTTCTGCTCCCCAGGGACATCCAGCCAGCCATCCACCCAGCCTTTCTTCACCCAAGTCTTGATTAGAAGTGATACACATTCTGAAATAGTACTTATCTATGTTTACTATTCTCAGCTCTGAGCATCAATAATGGCATTTTTATATCGTTAAAAAAAATGTTTTAAAAGAAGCAAGATTTAAGCTACAATAAAAGTGTAATATAAATATTGCTTAACACAAGTTAACAGGATAGTTTTGTGTATACTTGAAATAGTATATGCAGTATCTGCTCCCATACAAATCTTTCTCTTTTTTTGGTCAGAAATTAGGTGTCTTATATGCTGCACATAATTTAGATCTGTGGCATTAAAAAAATATAACAGTTAATCTGTTCTAATTATTTACAGGCCAATATGTAGGTGTGTCTCTGTTTATGTAAGACATATAAAAATAACCTTTTGGAAACTAAGTTACCCAGAAATAATTACGTATTATGAAATCAGGTTTAATATGTAGATACATATTTGATTTGTTCTCCCGTTGTGCAATACTCCCATCAGAGCAACCTGGGAAGTGAGGAATCCAATATCCATTTGAAATTTCTGAGACATTTTCTTAATTCAAAAATTAATTTAAAAAAGTTATTACCCTTTGTAATATTTAACTTCCAATTTGACGCTACTGGATTTAATAAGTAACTGAGTATGTAGGAACTAGTACATCTCTGCACAGGTGAGCTTGCTGTTCATGGCAAAAGCTGTTGGTTGAGGATGTTCAAGAGCCAGACTACCAAAGTCCTGATGCAGAATTACATTCAAATAATTCAGCCTCATGCAGCATGAAGAAATCTTCTGGGACTGAATCCCTTATCATGGCTTGAAGTGGACCCAGCTCACCAAGGACTTAAATCTGGGCAGACACAATGCCTTCTTTCATCCAAGAAAGTATCCTTAAATCAATCAAATCTCTTCTGATGTAAGGTCAAACCCTACTTTTTGGCACATACAGTAGCAGTAGCAGTATTACACACTGGCTCAAAATATAATTTCTACATTATCAAAGGATGCCAGCTTTTTGGAACTGAGCCAAACTACATCTCCTGAGCTCCAGACCTCTGGTACACATCCCCAACCTTGGATACCTTATTGGATATTTGAAGGGATTTTTGGAATGGGAATTTTAGTGCCTGCTGAAACTGGTCACCTAAATACTCATGACTTGAACTTAAACAACTTACATAGTTGTGATGCTTGACCCAACTTTCAGTGCTCATGAATTATGCTTAAGACAACATGATTAGAAAACAAGGATCACAAGCTCAGTGTTCTTATACTTCTAAAGCACTAAAAACAGATCACTGAAATATAAATTGAAAATCACATTCTGTTTAATTTCACCTTTTGTTTTCAGCTGATCTTTCAGCTTTGTAGGTTTCTAGGTTAAAAGCCTGGTATTCCTTAGCATTTGAGACCAGTACACAGCTGATACCTCACATTGTACTTTGATAGCTTAGTACTGATCATTGAATGAAATGTCAAATGCTGACTGACCCTAGTGCATAAACTCCAAAAATATGCAACATAAACTCATTCTTTGACACAATTTAACAGCCTAATTTAGCAGGATCTCAGCTTCTCTAATTCTCAACATTCTCTTACATTTGGAAGGCCACAGAACTGCTGATATGATGTTGGGTTTTTTTAATACCACTTCTGAAGGTAAAATGCCACCCACTAAGACTGCCACCAACCAGCAATCTAGGCTATTCTTGACAAGGTCTCATGAAAATAATGACCAAACCTAACCCAGCTTCCACTGTGAGCAAATCATAACCTTGAGTTCAGTGTCTAATCCAGGATGAAATGTCAGCATTCCTAAAAATATTGCAAAATTGTCGTTACCTAAGGTAAATCTACTCAAACAGCCATTGTCTATGGGGGAATTCAGAAGCTGAAGCTTTGTGACTTGCATGGTAAGGCTGTGGCTGCTAAAAATGAGCAGTTGCTAATTGATAGGGGCTTTAAAATGAAGATATCTGGTATTTGAGATCCTGTTTTGATCTTTTTTACTTTCACACATGTGCCCTTCTGTATCCTGTGGATCTTCTATGTAGCTCGGTGGGTACATGCTCCACATGGTATTCTCTCTTTCTGATGTTAAAATACAACACATAGGCTCTTACACATGGTGTAGGAACCTCTCTTTGATGGACATATAATCAAGCAGGAATTTGAAAAATGTCCAAGACTTTGCTTTTATTTCTTGGCTATTGGACATAAGTGCGAATTTAGCCTATAAAATTTATTTCTTTTTTATTGCATTAGATAAATTGAAATAAGTGGGAAAATCCTTCTTCTTAATTCCTTCTCCTGCAGTCAGTTTCACAAAGTGTGGTTTAAGCTATAAGTACTTAAACATATATTATATAATACCATTGTCAATAACAGACATTTTAGGAACTAGTTATAGAGCAGAAGTGTGTTTCTTTCCTTTCTCTTTTAGTCTTACAAATCAATGCCATTATACCCACTGCTTTTTCCCTATTTGAGCACACTTCATTAACACCCGTGTGTCACTCATTTCAGCCTGCACAATAAAATACTTGTCCACCAAAAATATTTAACAAAAAACTCTCTCTATCAACGTAATTTTCACTATTATTTGTTGTAGACATATTTGTAAGCAGTTCTCCTAAACACCTATTTGAAGCATTATGCTTATATACCACATATAATATGCTAATATTTCATTTGCATATACATTTAAATAAAAATATCTATATTCTATTTTAAAGTATGTAAAATATAATTTAAACAAGCATGTTTATTATAACTTTATTCTCTTTATACTGTTTTCTCCTAAATTGAAATAATCTTCCCTGCCCTGAGATATTATTCTACATGCATGAAATATTAATCTGACAAAGAGTGAAGCAAATGGACAATTCTGAACAAAACCTCTATTGAAATAAATTATTTCATTTAAATTTCTAGCACCATCACCCCCTTCCAGCCCTCATCAATAGTCGATTCACTTGTCCCAGATCTACATGAGGTCACTCAGATGGCCTTGGATCCTTTTGCAATTTCTTAGCACCCAAAAGAATGTAAGCAGAAGTCGTGTTCTGGCTCTAAATGCACAAGGCCATTAGGTTCTTCTGAGGGAGAAATTTTAGAGTTTCAATAACACTGCAGTTCATCTTATGCTGCCAGTGATCACCAACAAGTAATATATTAATTCAGTTATCCAAAACCAAAATATTTCTTAAGCACATCTACAAGAAATGCAACAAGAACAAAAATAAAACTACGAAATCACTAGGTCTCAAATACTTTGTGTAAAATACCACAGTATCTGCTGTTCAAAAAGCAGACTGATTAAATATCAATACCTGCTTTGCAAACATTGTGAATTTCATATCATGATTGTCTCTCTAATGTGATCTTGCAGTGGTTGAGGGTATTGCAGAAAACAAACCACAGAACTGCAGTGTATCAGAGGCTCCTGCCACCACAGAGCAAGCCCAGCATCCAACTATTGTCCTTTTATTCTCCAGAACTGCTGGAGGTTTATGCCTGGTTTGGTTTTGATGGCCTTTGTCTAACTTACACTGTGATCTACAGTCCTTGCTCTGTTTAACCCTTCTTTAAGCTGTGTAGACCATGCATTCAAGACCTGTGCCTAGTACATTGACCATACTAGAATTACAGCCCATCCAGCATTATTTCCGAAACAGAGACCGGTTAATTTATCACTACTGTGAAGTCAGACTCCCTCTTAAAAGTACCTATCACGGACAACTCAGCAGCTACTATTTCCTTTGCCACATATATTAGTTTCCTAACTTAGAACAAAAAACAAAATCATTGTAAAAATATATCTTTTAAAATACAATAAAATGTATTAGTCTTTTTATTAAATAATGGAAACAACACTGACATTTTTTTATTAACAAAGTTTTATATTGAGCTTTCAAAAGATACTTTTGCATTTTAAATTTTGCTTACAGAGGAATATATTTTAATGTGAAAAGTAACTAATATCCAATCAAGATCTCCAGATCTCCAGATAAATGAAACAAAGCAAGATAAACTGAAAATACTGAAGACAGATTAGGCAGTCTGCTGATCGCTAAGATCAAAATCAATACAAAGTGTAAAACTTCAAGTGATTAAGAGCGGTGTATTCTTGTTTTCCAGAAGGATAACTAGAGACAATACAATGTGCTTTTAATTTTCAATTCAAATGGAAAAGGTTTAGTCTTCAATCCCTATTTATATAAAAGTGGAGCATGGCTGTAGAGAAACAAAGGTGCAAATATTGAATAGAAATCCTTATTCTTAAATACATGGAAGGGGTATTCATATGCTCAGTTTTTCTTTGTTCTTTGGTTTCTTTCTTTGTGAATAACTGGCTAAATTCATGAGCAGCACACGTGAGCTGCTAAGAAGTCATGAAGCATTTTATCACTCCAAAAGAATAGACCTCCTTGTGAAAATGATGAAACATCATTAATATAGCCAAAACTAAATTATTTCCTGTAGAAGAACCCATATTTCACAATTCTTCCCATTCTTCTGCATTATTAGAATCTTTTCCTTAACCCAAACTTTATGCCATAAATGCATGTGACATTGGGTAGTTCCTTCAAAAGATTCCTGGATTCAGTAAAAAAATCAAGCTAAAGAATATTAGGACACAATAAATAGGAGGAAAAACTAAATTGGGTCCCTAATGAATATTGGGAGTTTTTCCTCAGTCACTTAGCAAAGAGGAAGTCCCACTAAGCCGTGTGGGTATGTCAGGGAGGCAGGAGGACATGCCTTTAGTGGTGGAGCTATTCCTATTCCTGCTCATTCTTCAGGAGCCAAAATTTTTTTTCCCTTCTTTTTTCCTTCCCTCAGTTTTATTTTGGAGATTTGATGTCCTACAGCCTTCATGTTCTTACTGAAAGAGCATTCTTTAAAACAGTCCCAAGCAAATTCTCAAGCAGTAAAACAGTTTTGGTTTCCCAATTATGAAAACATCCATAATATCTGATTCTATACTAGTCCTAAGACATTGGAGAAATGGGAAGCATTCTAATGGTGAAAGTCTCTTTACAGACCCTGCTTTACAATAAAATTCTTAATTTTTTTTGTATTTCCAGCAAAAGCCACTTTTGCTCTGGTGAATAAAGCCCATTGCTGAAAACAATCACTTCTGGAGCTTTTTTTTTAATTTACTGATGGCTAGGGCTACACCACAGAGAGAACTGTAAAATATCCCTTTACAGCTCCTTCATTTTATTGACAAAAAAACTCTAATCCATATCAAAGAAATGCCACATGAAAAAGATTCATGCTGGATGTACAAGAAAATATGCATATTTTTATATTTTTTGAAAGATAAAATAGATCACCATGTATTCACATCTAGGAAATCCTTAGCCCAACATTCCATCTCTCTGAAGAAATATCTCCCATAAATATTTCTGTATTTTGAATTCAAAAAAAAAAAAAATTCACATTCGTTTGAAGGCTTTTTGCAACTTTTTTTGCAACTTATGAGTTAGTGGAAATCATCTTTTTATACTTTAAGAAGCTGCTGTAGAAAACCTATTGAGATATAAGAACAACAACAGCAGCAGCAGCTTTTTTTTATGTTATGCCCTATTCAGCTGATACTGTCCTTTTGGAAAGCCAATGACTTGTTAGTACCTCTAGCAGGAGTGTGAACAGATGCGTCCCTGACAGGCGATGGATGGTCAGGGTCCATCTGGCCAGTGCAGCTTGGACAGAAATGATGTATACAGCTTCATCAGCGAATGACTGTCATCAATCCTGTGCCATGGATAGCGTAAATGACAGCTACTCTGCAGCTGAGGCCCAGGTGTGAGAACCAAGAAGGGGCTGATTTAAGAATGCTGGGTAATCAGGAATGTATAGTCTCCAGGACTTTAATTTGTATCTTTAACCTCCTATAAATATCCCTGTATGCTGTAGGAGGTATGTGTTTTTAAAGAGTCCGATAGTGAAATTAGCTACAGGATGACAGACATTCTTTGCTCTCCTGTAACTGCTGATTACCCCAGTTCCCAGTATACATTAACAAATGCATGCTGAGCTTTGGTCAGTGTACCGTGGGCTCCACAATTTAATTATTACCTCATTGATTTTTCATGTATTTCAATTTTCTTTTCTTCAAGTCACAGTGACTGTCCTACTGGGGGCAATGTTTGTTTTTTCATTCCAAGATTTCCTTGTGGAATTTATTTTGAATTCAAGGATTTTTTTTTAAACCATCAGGAGCTCATATTTGCTTAGCCTGTCAGTTCATAGACAGGTAGATGCATAAACCCTTAAAATGAACTTTATGGTTAAACCCAGATATAAGCAGAAAACAACGATGCATTGACCACTGATATTAAAGGTACCTCTGTTTTTAAAATGGCCCCTTTTTAGCATGCATCAAAGAGCATGCATAATTTGCATTTATTAGCATTTTATTATTTCATAGCACCGGGGACAGGAAAATGGACACAATTATTGTATCCTCACAGGATATTTCTCTATTTAGATATATATTTCACAATAAATTACTTTTCTTTATCAGTGGATCATATGTATTAATGCAGTGATTTAAAAGCACAATAAATTATTATATTTTTATATAAGGGTATGGATTGGTCCTTTCAGTACACAGTAATATATTTGTAGTCATAAAAGGACATAGTCTACAATCCTACTGTTTTAAGAGACAGTTGATTGCCAAGTGCTCCATTTTGACCAGGTAAAGGTGTGTTGCATGCCTGAAGCAAGACCTATATGCACACATCATACTACATCTATCACACTGTACGAACAATTTGTCTATCAACATGAAAAAATGTTTAAAAAAATCTCTGATTTCCAGAGTATAATCCATGCTTGCAGGCATAAAACTAACAGCTTATTTGTTTCAGACTGAAACCTGAAAAATAAAACGAATCACTGTCAATCAAGGAAGAGAAGTTTTAGGAAAGCATGATGGAAATTTTGGCAATATCATTAAAAGGGGGTGGTGTGGGACAACACACCAAACATCCCCATTCCAGACACAGAACTCAGTTAATATGCAACATAACCAGCAAAGAGGCCTTAACATGAACTTTGCAGAGGAGGCTACAGTGAGTCGTGTTAATTGAGGAATGTGATCAATTTTCATCTCCAAGGGCTGACTTTTGCTGGCCCTTCAAGTTTCTGGAGCAGATGTGGAGCATAAGGACAACAGAGGAAAGTGGAGATGTCTTAAAACTGGGGTGCCCTGGTCCAGCTCTTTTCCCATTCAAACAGTGTGGATAAATCAGATTTAGCTTGGACAGAAATCCCATTTTTAAGTGTAAAAATAAATAAATAAATAAATAAATATATAAATAAATAAATATATATATAAATATATATATATTTATCAATGCTTGAGTATGTGCAAATTTACATGTGAGAGCATTTGAGAATGTTCACATATACTTCCCAATAGACATTTTCTGAAAACATTTTCATTCATATTCTGAAAACAGTCTTCTTCAAGCTCACTGAAAGTTGAAACCAAGAATTATTCTGGAGAACAAAATTGGAAAATTCCTTGAAAAACATTCTTCTGTGAGCAACATGGAACTTTTCGGCCTCCAGACAGAAAATTTAATTGATAAAAAAAAATTCAGTAAACATATTAGGACTTGTCATTTGGATTTTCCTGAAGAAAATCTATCTACTCCAACAGGAAGAAAAAAAAAAATCCCCCCAGTTTTGTAGAAAGGAAAATTTTCATCAGAATATTAATGCAACAAACCCCCTGACAAGTCTACAAAACGACCACAGTGCAGATTCCTATGGAACACAGATGAGTTGTATATACAGACTTTCGGTTTTAAGTGGTTTGGGGAGATGTTTTCCAAAAGCACATGTGGAGTTTAGTGCTGGCGATCTCCAGAAAGTCTTTGCAATTTGTGCTATGAAATTCTTGTGCACTTGAAAAACTATCCCTTTTAATATTTTATAGGGCTGTGGTTTAACCTTTAGAATATGAATAGAGCCCCCATCTGTGTAGGCTTACTTGTTACCCAGTAGTGCAGGTCAGTACCCATCAGATCAATACGACCCCAGGAGAAGACGGAAGTGGAAAAGGGCCATTGAGCAGGGAGCATTTACACCAATGAATCACAATTACAGCAACACCTGTGCTAACAAACTGTGTCCTGGTCCTCTGGGAAAACCTGCACAGTGCTCAGTAGCCCACAGAATTTCTCATTTATTATCACTGGTGGGTTGGCTTGAAGTTGTATATTGTGTTACAGTGTGAAATTCAGAAGGACACTGGCCAGGAGCTCTTAGAATGACTAAGCTTATATAGGGCTTTTTGCTGCTTCTCCTATATAAACATTTTAGCATTATCTTCAAGGCACTTTCATTCATACATCTTGGTTTCAAACAGCAAAACACATGTTCAAGAAACACAGGTTCAAAAATGTTACATCTAAAATCATGCTCACATTGAAAGTGATGTATGTTAATGAACTGTTTATAAGCTGTGGCTATATATCATATAACAGAGAAAAAGAGAAGAGAGGAAAAATAACCATATAATATTTGAAAACACCTCCCTTGCACACTGCTACAATACTATCTGTTATTATAGGTGTGGAATGGCTTTATTATTGCTGTGTCACTACAGTAAATTATCTACCTGAAGTGTAAGGAAAGGCAGCAGTATAATGAGGAACAGCCACTGTGTGAGAGTTTGGACTGGCACGAAGTACAAGCATTACTGCCCTTAAAACCTCTCTCTAAAGGAAGAGTCTCATCACTTCTGTGCTGTCATAATACTGTACTACATCTGTTTTGCCATATATGCCAGAAAACTAATAAATGTATCACCGAAAAATGGACCTTTAAAATCACATGGAACCCAGAAAGCTTCCAAATACTTCCTGTGGAATTTAGCAGATAACATGCCATTTGTATTTTATATATATTTCACAGTGAGAAAGCATCAGAGTAGAAGACCATGCTACACCACTGAAAGTGTCCATCCAGCAAGCCTCATTCTGACTTTAGAAGTCATGCTTTTAACACCATGCTGAAAAACAGCTAGCTGGAGATTGAGACAGATGAAGATCTGGATATGTTCTCTTTTTCTATCTCAAAATTTTGTCTAGGCAAAATCTAAGGCTTTGAACATATGTTCAGGATTTCTGTCTGGATGCCCTTCAGCCCTGCTAAAAGAACACAGCTGCTTTACCTGTGACTAGGCTTTGGCACACCTGAAAATCCTGTGTAGTAGGATTGGTGAAGAACATACCCAGTGAGATGGTACACTGAAGATATGTCACAACACGTAGGTTGTGCTATGTAAATGACATAGAAAATCGAAATATCTCACATGCAAGGTCATCTGTGAAATATCATCATGCTAGGGGACGTTGCACCACACAGGCACTATTTGGCACATTTGTGTATATTTGTTAGTACAGGTAAGTAATACTGAATATCAGAAAATTCTTGCATCTTAAAGCCAAAGAAAGATAAGAAGTGAGACTGAAGATTATATGAAGGAATAAAAGAATGAGACATCTGGAGAAAGTCTTCATTTTCTGTAGAGTATACATGACAAAGTGCTTCAGGGGGAAGAGAGTTAGCAACTCACTAAGCTATTTAATTTATCACTCTGCAGGGCAGAATGAAGATATCCATTCTCACTTGCCACACATGAGTACTTCTCAGTATTCGAATTCAGATTTGATCACAACTAGAAAACTATTCAGCTGAGTTAGCCTTTCCCTCATTTCTCATAAAAGGAGAAGGTATTTATTTTGTTTAACAAAAGGAGCAAAAAATCACCAAAATTTTACTTATTTCTGGGCCTTTCTCTGTTCTGACTCCTCCTACAGCTACTACTCTTTTCCCAGTGTTTGGTTTTTCTCAGAGTTTTTCAGAAACCCATTGCTGTCACCCTCAAACCTCCCCAGCCAGACCACATTTAACAAAACTCCTTTCAAATCTCATCAGATTTTTCAAGGCAAAATACCACATGGTACTGAACAAACAAATTAAAAGGAGGAGAAGGCCCCAAATAGAGTGTACCTGTATTATCACTGATACTGCCTTTTCAGTCATTGCTCTAGAGTGAGAACCAGCACAGGACAAAATGAAAAAAGACATATAAATTTTCACTCTTACTAGGATCAAATTCTAGCTCTGTAGGAAAATTAAGAAGGGAATGCCTAATTTGAGATATTATTAATTTTTAAAACTAATTTTCCATTAGCAATACTTTCTTTGTCAAGATTTTATATAAGCCCAGTGTGCCTTAAAACTCCTTTGATGCGTTTTTTGCTATTCTGGTTTTGGGACCTGATTGGAAACCACTAAGCATGCTTAACTGTGCCACTTATTTTTCCTTCTGATTAAAATGCAGGCTGGCACAAGCAGAGACTGATGGCCTCTGAGTTTATAGATTGACCAGGGCACCTGCCGTGCAAGCATCTTTGTGCTGCCCCATCACTGAATTTCATTCTGACCTTGAAGCATCACACTTGATAAAGCTGAAAGTTTCTATTTCTATTTCCAGCCCTGTTTTTTAGTATCCCTTAAGAGACTGTCAATTGTACTCTGACACAATGGTGCCTGCCTCCTCTAGGTTGTAGCTCTCAAGAGATAGCAAACTTGGTGTTTTCAGCTTGAGAGTTTTGCAACTTTTTTGTATGATTATGATTTAAAATATTTTTAAATTAACCACAGTAAAAAGACCAGGAAACATCTGCATGACAGCTTAAATCTTCAGCAATTTTGCCAGATACCTAAGACTGTACCCGGTCATTTTGGTACCAGAGAAGGTTTTTTGGTTAAAGGTCTTTTCAACCTAGTTCATATGCAATAGTCAGAAGTGAAGTTTCCTCAGGAAACAAGAACATTTTCTGAAATGTCTCTTTTTGAAATGTCTCTTGCAGCACAACAACTGTAGGTACACATCACAATGAATGTGAGTGTTATTTACTATAAATCTTACAAACCCTGCTTCAATAAAAGGAAAATTAATACAAAAATTAAAAAAAAACCAAAAAAACAAAAAACATACTCAAACCATACTTGTGTTTGTAATGTTTCAAATAATTTCCCTTTTCTGTCCATAATCAAAAAATCAAGTACCCCAGAAATTAATGTATCCATAACTGTGCAAAAAGATGATCACATTTTACAACAGTGGGGATTGGGTAGAAGTGCATTGCTAAAGATTATACCAAAAAACTCTGAGGACAAAAACATGCGTGGAGAGCTCTGTTTTGGATGATGAACACCTTACTTTCTGAATAACACATGAAAACCTTTCCAGCACACAAATAAAATAAACTTAATGTAATTAATAGAATTACAGCCCTGAATTTTTTTTGGTTTTTTTTTTGGGCTTGTGAAATGTATGCAAAACCAACAAGCACTTCACTGTCCAATGACCATGATGTTGCATCAACTCGACAACTGTTTCCTAGAGGGTTTATGCATAAAGCTGAGCAATAACTGCAGCTACAAAGCACACAAAACATCTGAAGACAAGCCATCAAAAGCAAGGAAATTCTGATTTCTAGTTGAGGCCTGTGACATTTACAGGCTATACAAGAATACATGGGATGTTATACAGCATTGCGCATCATTATTGTGGAAGTCATTGTTTCCCTCATTAGTGCTCTAGATCTGTACATTACTTTCATTCCAGGTCAATGACCTCCATGCTGACAGTCCATCCTTAACTCACCCTTTTGTGCCTAGGTATTGTAGCAAATTTGCTACAGTACGTGACATCTCACACTTGAATTTTCTGCAATATTTGAAGACATATATCCCATTCAAATGCACTACTTATCAACTCAGAGGTCTTCAGAAAACCATTAAGAAGATATGGGACACATATCTAAAGGAAAATTAGGTATAATTTCATTTGTAAGTGTTGTATTTTATTATAATATTTAAGCTGTAGTTCTCTGTAGAGCCTTTAATTTTATGTGATAGAATGATGTGCAAATCATGCAGCACAGTTACAGTATTTCTGAAATGTTTTAAAAGTTTAATAATGTTTTCCAAATGAATAAAGATATTTATTCTCTAGGAACATGCACAACATTAAACATTTCCACACTCATTGTCCAGATTTCTTTAAGTATTAATTAAAAGCATAACTTAATAGGCTTAATAGGCAAACATATTAGCCTTTCATTTTTAATGTAATTGAAGATAAATGACTAAAATTTAGCAGTGATTCTGAACTCCTGAAAAACTGTGATTGACACAGTATCATCCTGTAATGAAGCAGTTAATATGCAGACGTTGACATGGCAGAGCCATTATGATAGATCATATCAATTCATAATTTGGCTTCATAAATATGTAGAATTATTGACACAATATCTTACAATGGCACTTCCTTTTCTACAATGCTAATGCACAGGACTGGCCTTTGCAGCGAGAACTTTAAAGTATAACCTGAGAGAATGTGACACGTGGAGAGAAGACATGTTCTTGTGACAATAAGTCACTTTCTGTTTTAATATCAGAAAACCAGTGTTAAAACCAGGGAAAGGAGTCAGTTGGGGTTTTCATGCCTGAAAAGATAGATGGATTTACTGTCCACATTTGTTGTTTTGCTGTTCAAGAAATTGCTCAGAATTTTTCAGGCAGTGGGAAAATGTTTGATCAAACTAGGAGCTAAAAATGCAAACCCCTTTTTGATTCTATGGTTAGACAAAGAAAGAAGATAACTGACCAACTGCAGCATTTTCCTTTGTGTTTTTCAAAGAAACCTTGCGTGGACTTGTTCTATGAAATGAGATGTGAGGTTTTGTTGAAATATGCAAAGAAACTTTTCTAATAACTTAATACCACTGATGCTAGAGCCCTGGGAAACAAGGGTGAAGCAGAAGAACGACACAAATGAAGCGAGGAAAGTCAGTTTTGTCACAGCTTAAAGAGCACTCTGTCTCTAATACCACTGTGTAAACCAGCAAGGATTTGAATCAAAACATAGAATTCTGACAGATCCAGAATACTATGAGGAGTACACAAAGGATTTGTATTTATTTGTCCCAGTGTTCTTGGGGGCTATCATGATGTTTATATTGGGTGTCCAGCAACACTTCTAACATTTTAGTTCTATGTCTTAGTTTTGGTTTCCACTCTTCTTGCCCTTGACTAATAATGAGGAGAGGATGTTTGGTGGATATAAATGAATCACTTGGCTGATCTCAAATCTCAAAAGACAGAAGACAGTCAGCTGATTCACCCCAGCTGAGGGTATGCATATTTAAATTTTACTTTCACGATTAGCTTCTGTTCAAATTGCGAACTAAAGTACTCTTTAAAGTAATCCAAACCACTGCTATGTATACAGGATAAACAGAGGCTGCAATGATATACATACTTTAAAAAACCCTAAAACATATTGCATGGGCTGACTACTTTATATTGACTTCTGGTGCTAAGAGAATTTTATAATGGAATTATAAAGCCCTCAAAAAAGGGATTTATAAAGGAAACTCTAATATACCTTTATCTATCATGGCACGGCTGGGGGCTACTATAATAATCCTCTTGCTTTCATGTGACCATCTGGAGGCCTATTAAAACTAGTATCTAAAACAGACTCCCAAGTGTGTTGAGTTTGCCAGTTCCCACTAAGTCACTAAAATCAGGGAGTTGGCCCTGCTATAGGGTGAACTGTCTGCTACAGAGAGAAGACAGCTTGAACTCTAACCTTTTACACTGTGAATATGTTGTGTACAGGCTGATTTTGATACATACACTTTAATTGTGAAAAACCCCTTGCCCTAGGACTTTAGTGCACCTCTGGGGTTATACAAACAAGATGGAAGAGAGTCGGTAAAGTGAGAATCAAAATATTGCAAATTTAATGAAGTATTCTGTTTCAGATGATAAATATTCTATTCTGATTATTATGAAGAGCAACAATGAAATACTGAAAATTTTTGCATTAACCTACTTTCCTTGCTCAAATATAAACACAGAGATTGTATATAACATTTGTTTAGTGCTGTGAATTTTTACCCAAAGTGTAATGGAAATAAATATTTGAATATGCAAATTATTTTAAGTGTAATTTGGGCTCTCTGCTTTTTATTCAATTAAGATTAGGCTCATGTGAATTTACTCTGTGAAACAGTTTGATTCAGTGGAAAATGGGTATCATTTGTCCAAAATAAACCCTTTCCATATACTCATTACTGATTTTATTCAGTAATGTTGTTACATCCTATTATACCTGATACATTAAAAAAAAAAAAAAAAAAAAAAAAAAAAGAAAAAAGGAAATTAAGTTGCTGTCTAAAACCACACCAGAACTCAGATCTAGGACCAAATAAGATGCATTAATTGCTTTACTGCTTCACTGCAAAGCCACTCTTAAAACATAATTCCTTAATGAAGTCCGTTAATTTGTTCATGGCAGTACACAAGCTGTTCAAAATGACACAGAATTGCACTCTGTTTTCTAACCCCTGCAGTTTCTTCTGTTAGTCACTCTGCCTTGTGTTGTTATCCCATGGATAGTAATTATTTTATAGTGGCTGTAATTAGGAGAGAATTAGGCTTGGTAAACAAAACCTGCCTTCTCCTGTTAATAGCTAAGGATAATAAATTTGGCTCTGACATTCACTATATTTGGACAAGGCTTGGCCTTCTTCCAGTTTTCCCAATAAGAACTTTATTATATAATTATGCCTTGGAGGAGCTCATATTACAAGGTAATTTTTTTTTTTTGTTAAGACACATATTGCATGGCTTCCAGCCAGTAAATGATATACTGTAATATATGCCTTCAATAAATGTTTTAAACAAAATCTCTCTAAGCAATGTTCCGCTAGAGCTGCACATTCAGGAGCAATATTTGCAGGAGTTTTTCATAATGCAAATTATTTTTTTTGCTCCCATAGTCCAACATAAAAGTGTTTACAAAGAAGTCTAGGATTATTTTTATTAGCAAATGACATGGTTAGATCTTTAAGTTATATCTCAGCAGCTTAAAAAAATAATACTTATTATTCTGTGAGTAAACTCAGAGTTTTTTTGACATGCACAGAAGTTCAGCAAGTATCTTATTTTCTATTTTCAGCTTGATTTAAAAAACAATCCTTTGTTCCATCTCTCAACTCACACATTAATGCATCATCTCCTGCCCCTTCCTTTATTTATCTTTTACTGTTTATGCAAAATTCAATCTAAGTCAACACACAATAGCACAAAATGCTTTTCAAAGGGAGTCAATCATACACTAAACAGAAAAGGAGGGGCTTAAGGGAAAATACATGAAGTAGTGGGTGGCTCAAAAGAGAGGAAGAAAGCGTTTCAGTGACAAGGAGGAGCAGAGATAGGATCAAGGCTGGGAAAAGGGAGCAAGCAATTGAATTCTGAAAAAAGTACAGTATTAAAAATCAAACAAGACAAGTACACTAAATTTAAATATTTCTACTGCTGCTGAGTTATCACTTCTCAGAAGATATAGGTAAATAATTTATCATAATTGCATTCACCATTTTGTAAAAACTGTGTAGGTAAGCTCAATTGGATTTATATACTTAAAGACATAAACCAAGTCCAAATAGATTAAAAACTGGATAAGCAAAAGAAGAATCCAAAAGCTGTGTTTCCAGGATGTCTTTTCTGATCACTAAATAGCATCCAGTTTTTCTGTACACTATTTCATGCTACAGGTTAAAGAGTTGAAATTCTTCAGCTACAAAACCAATGCAGTTCAGATAAGATACACTGACCATCAAATGGTTTTGGTGTAAAGATAGCATATTTTGCATATTTTTCTTCACTCATTTGAAAGCTCAATCTATTTTCTGGTGACACAAATCAGATCAGTATTGATAACTCAGTATACAGTCCCCAGGGTAAGAGGAGTCAAAAAGATCCAGAGAAAGGAACTGGGATATGTGTCAAGACAATGATGCCAAAATGCTCTTGCATAGAATATGAATTATATATTACTTTTTAAAATCTATGCTCACACAGACAGCAGAAATAAGATTCATTGTGATGCAAAAAGAGTCCAATATTAAAAAGACATCACACTGCTTCAGACCTATGCTTCAAATTTAAGGCACAACTTGGCACTAAAAAAATTTAAAATCTTGAGCAAAATTCATCTACACTAGCAACACACAGTGGATTAATTTGTGCCTTGGTAAGAAACTTGAAAAGCACATGGGCAGGAATCAAGTACATCAACAGTCATTCCAAAGAGAAAAAGATTATTAGATCAGCCAGGCCTGTCTTATTCCCATTTGTTGATGTAATACCATCCAAGACAGTATTTTCTTCTATGTCTTCTCAAATATGTATTTTTAATTACTCAGACTAAAGAATTAACACTCCTTTTCTCGGGAAACAGTTGCCTAAGCATTCTTTATTGTTTCAATCATATCTTGCAGGATATACATTCTACATTCCTCCAGAAAGTGTCCTATTATTTTACTGTTGTCCGTTAACTTTCCAAAACTTTTAAATTATCTTTTTTCTTCTCACCTTGCTTCCTGGAACTCTCTTAGAAGGGGGTCCACGGAGTTGCCATGGCCTTTGAGACAACAGGGTTGAAAGAAGTACCTCTTCTATAGATTCACATGGAAATGTCAGGGAAGCAGGGTGAGACTACTTTTTTTCATCAGGAGAGCACAGACCAGTAGTGATTTTATAGTGTGAGCCTGTGTATAAAGGTGTTGTTGACAAAACCTACTCATCTCAAGCTCTCTCCAAGAGTTGGATTCTATAATTTTGTGAAGATCAAGTGGCAAAGAAACTTCTATTGTTGCCTTTCCTCCCTCTATTTTTTCCTCTTCCTTTCCTCTTCTTTCCTTTCTCAAAAGGATTGCAGAAGAAGGAAATGAAATGCAGTTTAAATGTTGCAACTTCCAATACAGACAACTTAATGAAATCCTATCTTAGGCTACTTACTATTCTGGAAGAGACTTGGTGGAATTGGCCTGAACAGATGCTCAAAAACCTTCTTTCAGGACTCCACACTGTGCTTTACTTTGAAGAGCTCTGAGTTTACTCTAAATTGTTCACAGATCCAAGTCATACCCTGGTCAGAACCAGAGTGTAAATGAAATATAGAAAATTTTGCACACCTATAGTAACTGTGACAGAGAGCATTTCTGACAGAACCAAGGATTAACCATACCTTGTTACAAACAGGGTTTTGGAGTTTTACTTTCTTAAAGGCTGAGGAAAGCAAGCTCAGAGAAGGGCATAGTGAGCAGCAGGGAAGCAAAACTCCCCTTATCATTATTCTAAAATGAGATCAAGTGAAAAAATGGTCATGGAGAATATCAGACATTAAATAGCATCCCTGCGTGCAAATCATAACTGTATATTCTGTTTTAGATAATGGCTTACATAGGGAGATGGCTCCTTATAATGAAAAAATACTAGAAAAGGTAATAGAGAGACCTGATGGTGTCCTTATGAGAAATATTAGGGAATAAAGATAAAATGCTTCATTTGTTTCACATTTATAACATGTGCCCTGGTTCTTTCTTCATTATTGGTAAGCCATCCTATGAACAGAAAAACAATATGGGAAGTCCATAGCATATAGTCAGCTTTGGGTATGTAAGCTTTCTAGAAACTCTGAAAGCTCCATGCAGTGGTAAGGAAAGGCCTAAATAATATTGACTCTAAATCTTTAACTTACCACAAAGGCTTTTGGGCAACTAGCTTGGTAATACATCCTTGGCTGGATGTCTGATAAAGATGGTAGTTTATAAATGTGCAAAATCTCTCCAGCTCCTCACTGGTCAGGTCACATTGGAAATAATTGCTTCTGTTCCTGACCAATCTGTCTGTAAACACATCAGACAGAGTTTGCTTTACCCACAGGCATGGGGACTGTGCCATACTCCAACAAAGGCCTGAGTCGCTGACTAGCTTTTGGCAAGTTTCTGTGATACCAAACAAGAGCATTGGTCTGGATGCTGATGATCCATAGCCTGTAGGTGTAAGAGATGTGAGGGAATGTGACTCTTCTCACATGTCATAAGATTAGTGTAAGAAAACTGCTAATGGAGTAAACAACTTCTGAGTGAGGCTGGTCAGTGTCTTTATCAATATCATCAACTGTGTGAATTACTACTACAACAGGTAACAGAGACTCTCCTTTAGATAAACAGTAGATGACTGTGGTTTTGGAAACAAAGGACAAAGAGAAGCTGAGCTGTCCATACAGTGTAACACTTAGACTGATATCTTACACCTAGTCAAGAAGCTTTGGTAAAACAATGGCATTTGGACCAGAGCAGAAACATTTGGTTTACAGAAATAACCATGCTTTGGTCCCTTTCACCTTGAAAAACTTTTTTATGCTTTTGACTGCTGCAACATTTCACAATTCCCTGGGAAAATAAATTATTTGGGGGGTAGCGACTCTGGCAGAAGGATCAAAAAGTCAGCAGTTTATTTCCAAGCTTCCTTGTGATGTCAATACCCACACCAAAATTACTTGTATTCAGATTTCATGACAACTTGGAAGAAATAAAAAAAAGTAGCAGAAAAGCAAAGATTGCACACACAAATAAAAAGTGATGGTCTCCAAAGCTAACTCAAGAAAACTGGATTGGGTGTCTGTCATTTTCTGCCCACCTCCCAGATGGGCAGTGAGGGGGAAGTTTTTGCTCAGCCATTTCTGCCCCTCTGCAAAGGTGAGCAAGGTGCAGTGAGTAACTAAAACTTCCCTAAGTCTAAATACAAGGAAACAAGAAACAACAAGAAAGGAGTTAAAAACAAACCAACAATAGAATACAGGAGAATATAATCAGCATTTATGGGATTTTTCCCACGGATGTCAGTTCAATATCAGTCTCATAGTATAACTTCAAGGGTCATTTCTCTCCAGTCACTTAAATACCAAAAAAGGGGAAAAGCTGCATGTAAGTAGAAGCAAAACTAAAACCCCTAGATCACTATACTCTCAAAAGAATTTTTACAGAAAAAAGGCCTTGTATAAGAGAATCCCCCTATCTCATACACTGTTAACAGCATTCCCCTGCTAATAGCATTCCCCCACTAATGAAAGAGACAACACATTAAATGGAGGAAGGACCCATTGGAAATACACTGGAAAACAAGATTAGGTAAAATTTTTTATTTTAAAAACTTTTAGTGCTCTTTAAAGGGGAAGAAAATGGTAGGTAGTGGTAGATATCTCTTCCTTTGCTATTTCAACATACCCAAGTGTAGATTGAATATGAACTTTGCCTCACTGGAGTTGACTGCCTACATATTTTCAACAACGTGCACATGGTTCAACGCCATTTGTAGGACTCAAATATGGAAATTCTTTGCATTTCAGATTTCTGTAAGGATTAACAGACAAGATTACCCTCTGGTAGCTGTGCAACTCATCGGACAAATTCAAATGATGTACAGATATTGCTACTCTCACATCAAGGCAGTGCACAGTGCACACTTTGTGCACAATATCTCACAAATATCAATTAAGCAATTGACTTTGTAAAATAGCCATATTCGAAGTCCAAACCCTACTATCCAAATATTTCATAGATAACACAAGTTCAGACCAATAAATGAATTCTGGACAAGTTAAATTTGGTAAGCAGCTATTTGCCCAAAAACAGTGCATAAAATAGAAATTGTCAGGTAGCTTTAACAGTAGCAGAAAGCACTTTGATTATCTAGGGGTAAAACAATTTCACATTCATTCCAAATAGGAGATGAAATTATAAAAGTAGTTGAAAAATACACCAGAGAACCAGCATGTCAGCGAAGCTTCTCATAACAGGACTTTGGTGTGAAGTCTGATCATATCCACTCCCTCATGAATGCCCACTTAAAAATGAGGTAAAGCCAAACTTTAGTACACAGGTCCCTTACATTCAGAGTGAAATGAAACATCCTCTAGACTTAAATACGTGAATAGTGAATTCCACAGGGCCATGTGTACCAAACTATTTCATTTCACAACCCAAGTGAGGCTGTGCTCCAAACCAGGGACCTGGCTAGGCCCTTTTCTCCTGACCTTGAGCAGCAGCTCTTATGGAAAAATCTGTTTAAACAGATAGAGACTATTTCATTTTATATTTTAGGAAGACATAGTCAGATACAAGACTTCCTGGTTACTTTAATCCTTGTCAGAGAACAAAGAGCAAGATAAAATGGAACTTAGGGCTTGAGCCAAAATCCTTTGAAATCAATTAGATTCTTTTCATTGATTTCAATGAGTTGTGGATCAGACCACCTCTTCCTCAAGGCAGCAATAAGACACTTCCTAGAGAAGGCAGGGGTCCTCAGTTTCGCCATTCATTCATTTTGATCTTTCACTGTTTAATGAATCTCTTCATCCTGCTCTTATTCTCAGCTCTCAGCCAGGCAGGCATTAGCAGTGCATTCACTAGGCAGTAGATGATCACCAGTATCCATCTTTCAAAAGAGACATACAACTGAGGCCACTCAGGGCCATTAAAGATCCCATGGTATTTTTGCAAGAGCAGAAATAACAATGCCAGAGTCTTGGCCAAATTCCAGGCTCTTTAATTACATTCTGTCCATCTATATTCCCTCCTTAGTTTCAGCTGGAAAAATTAGCCACCATTTTCCACTATCTTATTAATCTTTTAATGTAGAATTAATTATAACAGAAAGACTATGAGTGTAAAATATTGGCACTAACAGCTATAATGAGAATATCATTGCTGTCCATAAAAACTGGAAAATGCAACTCTTTTCTCACAGAAAAAGTGTACATCATTAGAACAGCAAAAGTAATCATATAACCATTTTCTATTTTAAGTGGAGAACAACCCAAAAACAACCCATATAACCTAAACCAAAACTAAAATAAAATAAAAATAAAAAAAAAAAAGAAAAAAGGAAAATAAAAAAATTCTTAGTACAGCTTGGACAAGCTCCACATTACTATTTAATATCAGGAAGCACCCAGAATTCTTGACCAGTGGGATTATTTATGTACCTTTTGGAGCTGGAAACAGTGTGATAAGATATCCAGCTATCTTGAGGAGCTCTAGACTAGAAGAATGTGCAGTTATTTTTTGAGCATCCCTACTTCAAAACAAAAAAAGAAACAAGAAGAATTGATTCCAAATAACTGATAATGTCCAAAAAACTGATAATGTGATCATTCTGCTCCTTGAGGACACTAAAAATCTAGACAACATATCACTTTTTTTTTCTCTGAAGAAAAAAAGAGACCTTAAATGCCTTTTTTTCCACAGTATGGATGTAATGCATCATAGAGAAAACAGTGGCACCAAAAAGATCTCAGGTGGTACAAAATTTTAAGTAACAATTTGGGATAAAGAGCCAGGATAACTACTCTCTGTGGAATGCAGCTAAAGAGGGTTCAACCATGAAAGCTTACAACTGACTCACTCTTCTAGCAGATGTGGTTGTGATTAAAAGGTTGTTGGCAACAAGTAAAATGAAGAGCACTCCAGGGGGCCCAGAGAGCTAGTCCATTAACTTCATCAGCACTAGATTTAGTTCCCATCTCAGTACAGTCTTAGGAAACAGTCAAATTGCATTTACCCATAGTAATTATGGGATTCACTGAAAATGTAGGGCAATAGGTAGAGAATTCATAGCTAGAAATAAGGTCATGTGAGTATCTTTCTGTAGAAATAATTTGGTCATTTGCAGATCATATTAGGTCAAGTCACTTGTGGTACTGTAATCAAAGCTACGGACTGGAGAGCTTCAGAGTGATGATAAATGGCGGGAGATTTTTTTCAAGAGTCAAGATCTGAAAGGAGGGAGAAAAACTAAGGGGAATCTTGCAACAAGTTCAACTGACCAAAGAGCTGCTGTTGTTTAGTTGAACTCAGGGCAATCTTCATGTTATCTGGGCTCTGTTTTGCCTCTTCAGCAGAACTGATAGTCTCTTATTTGCTAAGACATCTAACAGTGAAAAGCTGATATTTGGGAATTCCTAGGAAGAAACAATTCATCAGTGTCAGGCAATAGCCTAGATAACTTTGGAAACTTTTTCCTTCAGTCGTCATGATAATTTGCGAGGAAAAGCATTTTGAAAGCTAAGGTATTGTTATATATTATTACTTTCTCTCAGAGGCAGCAGTACTGCTTTGACAGCAAAGTTCTGGTGTTCAAATCACCTGAAATGTTGAACCATTCTGGATTTCATCCTATCTGTAGTAGTTTTTACCTGGCATTGAGGGGTAGACTGAGCACCAGAGCCTCTGTCTTATTTCTGACATCCTCCTTACTGCGATATGAGCTGTACTCATTACACACAATGTTTCTCAGTGAATCAGCTCTAGCACAGACATGCACATTTCTCTTGAATCCCTACCAGACATGACTATATTTGTTAAGAAAATGTTCAAAGGATGGCTGATGTTTCACTAGCTAAAGAAAATATTAGAATACACTCTACTCCTGAGATTTTGCAAAGTAGACTGCAACTTCCACACAGATTCGCAAGAAAAGTTGGAAGCCTAATATGCTCAACTCAGAACTTTTTTCAGTAAGAGGTAACTTTCTTCAGACAGCCCCCAATGCTGTTCACAGAGCGTGCAGAAAATAATTTTTAAAATACAGGCAGAAAGTATCTTCGCTGATATAATGAGGACTTCTTAAGCATCCAGAAAATATTTCAAATTTTTTTGTGATAAATGTTTCAGACATTACACCTGCCTGAGCTCTCAGGGTTTGCAAACATAGCTAACACTGTCAACACTTTTGTGAGGAGAATAATTCTTAAGTGTTTAACCTCTCCCTCAGCCCATTTAAATGCTTTATCTTGCTGTTTGTGCAAGATGGACTGACAGGAAAAGCTGAAATTGTGTTCAGACACTATAGTAAAACTTTTTATTGCACAAGTCACTGTTAAATGTATGATTTAAAAAATTGATAAATACGTTGTTAATCAAATCTTTTACAGATATCTCAATCCCATAATAAGGAAAGACCAAATAATTTTCAGGCAAGCGTGTTCCCTTTCTCTACAGTACTACTAAGCACTGGAAAACACCTGGTGCCCTCTTTCTCACTGATACTGGCTTTTCCAGCAAATAATTATCCTTGATAATTTGCATTGGGCATGAAGAACTATTTGAATTTGAACGTATGAAAAAGGTGTTCTCTGCAACAGATGTCTCCAAATGCAGCATGTCCTGTCCCACAGATTCAGATTAAAGACCTTACAGCAGTTACCCAACCACTCTTTACTCAAACAAGAAATCTCTACCTATCAAACCTAGCTAGTAGGTTATAGAGAGAGAAAACAAATCTAGGAGCCTAATCTAATTTATGAATGTTTATAATTATGAATAATTGAATGAAGCTAAAAGAAGAAAACTCTGAGTGAATGACAGAGTGCAGATCAATTCCCAAGTAAAGGAGTGCACACCCAGTGGTTTACCACAAATTAAATTTGACTGAAAAAAACCTAAAAAAATTACTCTTCTGGCAAGAAATAGAAGTGATGATCTAGCATATCTTATGTGTCCATGATTAATTGCCAAAAAGCCCTTTACATATTAATAACTTTCTTTTTCTGATTCTCTTGAAATGTGCTTTGCTTTTGAAAGCATAGATGCTTTCAAAGCTGTAATAAAAAAATAATATTTAAAAAGTTGTCCTCACCAATAAAAGTATATTTCATAATTAAAAAGCTAGATGTAGCCTCATTTCTAGTTTGGGGGTCAGGCTGGATGACACAATGGCCATTTCTGGCTGGACCATCTACAAATACGTAATTGGAGTGTAAATTATTTTCACTATATAAATAGCTCCTGATGATATCACAATTTGTAAATAGCATAGTTTGTTTTCCCAGAAGCAGTTTTGTGCTAGCTGGCAGCTCTGAAAAGCTTCTGGACTTGATTATGCCTTTTTCCTCTTTATAGCTCAATAGGAAACCAGATGTGGTGTGCCCAGTATGAATTTGCTCTGCTTTTCCAAACGTTCTGTTACATCCATGACACATAAGCACCTTTAACATCCTTGGGTGGGAAAGCAAGCTGCTTGCACACAGACGTACTATTTTTAAGTCTTTATTTTTATGTAGCTGTAACAGTGTATTTCACAGCTGGCTGATGAAACACACTGGAATGATTTGGAATTCCTCAGCACTCCTTAACAGGCAATTAAACTGAAAATAGAAATGACCGTATGTGGTCAGGTGCATTTCTTTACTCACACTGTTGCCAGCAGAATATTTAAAGCATACATTGGTGCAGCTGTGCTAAGGGCTTTCCAAACTTCACTACTCAAACTTGCCCTAGAGAAGCCTTAAAAATGCATCTGTTTACTAAGATTTTTTCATTAACGTTTCCAATATCATGGCATCTTTTTAACTTGCTTGGTGATTATAACAGTATGCTGTATAATTTATATGTGAAGACCTTTAAACACACAGAGAAAGTGTTCTAGAGACCTTCTATCCTTCTCAAATAGTAAAATAATATTAAGAAATGGCTTTGAAGGAGAATATCCTCCTTTTCTTTTTACAGAAGTTGAAGTTAAATGCATCATAGAAAAGGCTACAAAATCCTGTGCTGAGATATCCCAGAAGCTGGCACAACATATGGCGAGATGAAATGGGATGAGCCTCTGGGGTAAAAGGGTTCCTCAGAGAGAAATCCTCTTCTGTTACCTTGTAAAATTGCCTTTTCTTGAAAGACTGGAGGTTGTTGTATCCACCTCCCCTCATCCTCAAGAAGAGACAAAACTACTTTCCTGTCTGTTCCTTAGGCAAGAATGCACAAGAACAAGATCTTAGGAAGGAGCCAAAGAAAGGGAGGGCTTTTTACCAAAAGTATAAGATAATATACATCCATACACAGTACTATTTTCAATATAAATGCTTTTCTTCCTTGTGTCCACAGAGAAAGCAAGAGGGAAGGAAAAAAGATACATAGCCTTTATCTACTAGTGTGAATATTTTTAAAGTGAAACTCAGTTATAGGAAAGTTTTATAAAAGATATAAATACTTTCTACTGTATGCAGCAGTTTTTGGAGAAACATCTGTAGAGTCCAGCTAAGTTAGATCTTATCCGATTCTGTAAGAATTGTCATAGGGAAGAAATAGAAGCACGTAAGCTGATATAACCACACAAACAAGTGGGGCCATCTCTAGGAAAAAGAGAGGGAGTGATGGTCATGGAAACCTGCAGCATCCAGAGAAGCAATCAGCCCCGGCGGAGGGAGAAAGCAGCAATTTGAGATTACAACTAGATCAGGAAGCCCACGGAACTCCTCTCTCCACTCACACACGTGGCAGGGGGGCAGGGCTGCCAGAGGAAGAGAAGAAACTATTGCAGCTCTCAGTTACAGCAGTGAGAAATGTGGCTTAGCAAAGTAAAGCACAGCTGAAATGAGGATACAGACAGCTATGTTGTATCAGTTTGAAGTTTTGTTTCTAAGTTCCTGCACTGAAACAGCCATTGTTGAAAAGTCCTATTAGATTTACTTATCTACACATTAAAGTCTTGTTAAGGTTAATGAGAATTTCTGTTAGATAGGCGATAACAGACTTTTTCATTATTATTACAACACCAAAATGTTTTCCCATGTTTCAGGATTAGAAAGCAGGGGGTGTCTTGAATTCTAGGCCTGAAAAGCTCCATGAGAAGTTCATATATTTAGATCAGCAGCAATGTGGAAGCTGTCAGCTAATCATATTTTGATCCTCACTGCAACACATTAATTGGAAATAAAATAAAAGTAGCCTGTTTGAGGAGAGGGTGAGACACTGAGTTGCTAGACATGTCAAGTCTTTTTTTCACTTACATGTCATATGTTCCTTATTATTTAGATCCAGATTCTTTCTAGATTTCCTTTTAAGCTGCAATATAAAATAGCATTTATCTAGGCATTTTAAAATCATGACAAGATAAAAGCCAATCTTTTTGTAATCAGTATGCAGAGAAGAAGAGAAGCAGTAGTAAAGCAGTTGATGCATGTTTGCTGACAAAATATTTAATCCAAACATTTAATTTCAATCTGCCACTGTTCTCAGTTGGTATAATTACTTTAAGCAAATATCATGTAGAAAGGAACAAAAAATAGTCTCAGCTACTGAAATGTAAATAATAAAATAAAATAATAATCAAATGTTTAAAGCTATATAATTCCATTGTAGGATCATTTTTGTGTGGACTATTTTAAATGTTTAAGTGATTTTAAATTATTTCTGACATAATGGCTTATGACGCTGTCTATACTTGCAAGCAGAGGAAAAGATTTAATTCTCTCTTCTGTTCATACACACAATTTTTTGAAGGTAATACGGGAAATCACACTGCAGTCCATGGAAAATTGTAGACTTTTGCTTTTTATGTCACTGAGCATTAAAATCAACACAAAAGTTCTGTAGCGATCATAACAAAATTTGGTGGATTTTACCAAATTAATATGAAAAATGTATACCACTCTTCTAAGCTTACTTGCTACCTACCTAGCTCAGCACCTGGTCTCCAATTTTTAGGACAAAACTTTTGAGCAAATTTTCTATTTTCTGGAAAATTAGGGATGTAAAGTACCACTCCACCCAAAAGTTACTTTGATTTTCCACAATAAGTTAATCAATCCATCGCAAATCTTATAGCCCTACAAAGAGCTAAGAGGGTGAATAAGGTGGATTTTATTGATGACTAATTATTTTCTTGTGATTTTCCACATTCTTGACTCTATTACAATGCTTGTCTGTATCACTGATGAGATTTTGGATGCTGTTCTAGAAGCTATATAGGCTTGTAATACTTAAATAACACCTGCAAGCCCAATGTGTGCATTATTCAAAACAAACAAACAATAAAACAAAAACTAACAAAAAAAAAAAGACTGCTCTTTAGTGCTGTTCTCTGGTGAGTAAAATTTACTTTTGTGCAGAGGATAATTACAAAAGAAGAGCAGAACTCAAGTCTTGCTTAAACACTGACTTGCAGATTAATTGGAAAAATTGCTATTACAGTAACTACAAAGTTTATAGGTAGTTTTAAATTTAGGGGAAAAAAGTAAATTTAATTGCATGTGTACCAATCATATGAAATAAATTATTACAAGGCCGAGGAAGCGGCCAGGATGGAAGAATAGAAGCAGCTTTGTTTGGTAATTGAATGCAATACTTTTTTAGAAAACTTCTGTATTATAAAGTTTGATCCCCAAAGAAACTTGCCTTCACCTTTTCCCCTTCAAAGACTTCCTCTAGAACAGAAAGAGGTTAGAGTGTTAATATGAAGTACAAGTGACCATTGAAATATCAATCCTCTCCTCTCCTGCAGCCACTCAGGCCAGTCCATAGCACCTGCCTGTCCTTGCTGACTGGGAGCAGGGAGCCAAGCTCAAAACCTGCACTGCCATTCCCAGTCATGCTCCAGTCTCTCGGTTCACCTAGACACATAACACGGTTTGCATGTACAGGGGGTGAGAGACAAAACATTCTACTTGCCATGGTGAGAGGGAGGCATTTTTGTTTGTTTCTGTACATAGCAAAAGCACAAGTTCATTTCAAAGCAAAATGATGGATGTGCTTAATTTGTTACTTATGAAGTGCATGAGCAGATGAGATAATACAAACCAGAGAGGTTATTCAGACTGACTAGATATAACAAGAAATTTTAAAAAAAATAAAATAAAATAAAAAAAGAAGATGTTTTAAAGTGAACTAAGCAGGATCTGAAGACACTCAGAGTCAGGTAATCTCTAACATAATTGCACCAATATTTCTCTGAAGTGAAGTTACAATTTTGTTTACTTCTCAGGCAGACTCGCCTGTGTTACAGGTCAAGCATGCGTGTCAAAACCGGCCGGTTTTTCAGCGGCGATTGCTGTTACTTATCGGGTTTGTTTCCATGGCTAAACAGGTAGCGCTCCCCTCTCCTCCCAGCCCCGGTACCACAGCAGAGCGGGGCGGGCGGGGAAGGCACAGCTGACAATGGCAGCCGAGGCTTTATTTATTGCTCCCAGCGGGGTGCGATGCCGCAGCTTTACAACC
This sequence comes from Oenanthe melanoleuca, assembly GCF_029582105.1. NCBI lineage: Eukaryota > Metazoa > Chordata > Aves > Passeriformes > Muscicapidae > Oenanthe > Oenanthe melanoleuca. The sequence continues at coordinate 19,858,324 of NC_079341.1, read as the reverse complement.
ATCAACACCCTGGGGCTTTTTAGTTCCACATATAAGACAAGGAAGATGGGGGATGACAACTAACCTCAAGGGATTAGGTACCTGAATCCTATCCCAACTACTAGCAGACTCCAACTGTGTTTAAATGTTTTTTGAAGAATTTCTGATGTTCAGTGGTTGCTGATTACTTCCAGATTTTAGTTCTACACCAGTGGAGCTCTGCTACAAAAAATTTAGCAGTTGTTGTAAAAATTGCAATTGCACCAAAGAAATGTCTTCTTTGAAACCAGTTTCAAAAATATTACAACACTGTTAAAAACAACTCAAAAAACAAACAAAAAGCAAAACCTTAAACCAAAACCAAACCCACAGGCTCTTCATAGTGAAAGAAGACTGCAGAGAAGTAAGGGGGAAGGGAGGACAGAGGGTGGAGAAGATGACAGGGATCGTTTTAGCTTTAAGGCCTTCTCAAATTTTCCTTTAAATGTTATAATGATATTTTAATCTTCAGGAGAATGATTTACATAAATGTTCTACAGACAACATTTCCTTTCTGTTGAGTTTACACAATTTAAGCTTCAACCTGGGGCATGTCTGGGCCTTTCCTCCATTATTAAATGTCAATATAAGACAATGTGTATACTTAGATATATATTTTATTTTAGTAAGTTAGATACTATTAGATAGTAAGATACAATTTCAATATTATAAAATGAAATATAAAGGATTTTCTAACACACACACACAAAATCCCACATATTCTGTTTGCAGATGCATACATCTTTCTAGTAAGTCAGAAGCCATTCAGTGAGTAGCCTGAAGGTAAACGTGGTGAATCTCAGCTACTGAGTCTAAAAAAATACCAGTAAGATGTCACTTGAGTTTTCTTCATCTTCCTAGAGTATGAAAGGCATAATCACCATATTTTTATCTAAATACTTCATTGTTTTGTCAACAAAGAAAACTTATTAAGAAGAAAATCTTCAAATAAATAATTTCATTTGTATAACTAATTTTCGTATATTTGTCCACTGAATTTAAAACAAGTTTTGCACATAACTCAGTGAAAGACGGATTTTCTTTGCAAGGTTCATTTGTCTGTTTGTTTTCAGGTATGTTCATAGCTTTAAATAGCAATTAAGGCCAAAACAGGCATTTTAACAGTGGAAAAATTTAGAAGAATTATGATTTACACCAATTTTCTTTCAATGTAAATGTTAATTTTTTAATTCACCAAAGTTCCTTCCCACAAAAGAAAAGAGAAAGAAAAAAGAGGAGTATGAGAAAAAAGAAAAAGAGAGATTAATGGAAGATTTTCCAGTACTCTTAAGCAACTGTGAAAGTCCTTAAAGTCTTGGTAGTAAGACAAAAGCATGTAAACTAAAATTGATTTTATCTTCAGAAATGCTCATCATGTTTAGATAGATACCATTCCCATAGCAGAGTTCAATTCTGACATGAACTTCTGTTAGTTTTGCAATGCAATACAGGAGCTTACATCCTTCTAGCAAGCTCCAGGACAGTGTAAAACTAAATTGTTCTGGGCTGGCTATAGCCCAAGTAGCAAAACCCTGATACCACTGCATATTCACATGGTGCAAACCAGACGACGTATCTGTTTCACGGCACTGGGATTTTTGGGAGTACAAATCCAATGTGGGAATAGATTTCAAATCTTTTCACATCCAAAATGGATCTGAAGCTGGATGTACAGACTTCTGATTCATCAACAGCACTATTATCTTATTACAACCTGTGCATTCATTAGAGAGAAGTTGTTCTGATTTTGTGTAAGATAACTCTCTGATGGTGAGCTGTATTTGTAGCACTGACTCTTGGCAGCACACAATATACCACAGCCAGCATTGTGCAAGAAGGGATTATTTCATTCCACTACATCATATCACAACTGACTGTACTTCATAGTACAAATGCAACCTTGTCATTGCAATTTGTCACACTTTTTTGTGTGCATTATAGCTCACTGAAGTCTCATCTCCCGTGCTGAATAGCCCACTGCCATATAACAGATGACACTATAAATGAAAAAGGCAAGATCTCAACAAGGGAGATATTGGTTGTAGCATCCATTACAGAGCTGGCTGTCTCCCAGATCACACACATTCTGGAACTGCATCCAAAGCTCAAGCAGGGGACAGTTTTGCTGCCATCATCATGTGACTGCTGGCCTCTTAGCAAACGTGGCTTGCTTTACATAATCATTGGACCACTTAGCAGCAGTTGCACGTAAAACATCTGGTGTCAATACTGTCTGTTCCTTAGTTATCCAAGAGGCCAATGTACAATTGAAAACAACAAAATCTATATCTCCATTATCATCATTGTCCACACTTTTCTTCCATTTAAAATCATCCCTGCAGTATCAAGAGAAGAAAAGGTAGAAATGAGAAGGCAGGAAGAGTTAAGCCTAATCAGATGGGAACTGGTAAGGAGAGGGCACAAAACAGGGTGAGGTGCCCACCTCTTCTCTGGGTCTGCATTCAAGTACTGCCCTGCAGCCAGGGTGAAAACCCAGTCTCCTCTGGGCACTGGGTCAAACTCTATCCGTGCTGGACAATGGCTACCTGACTGGGACTCTGTGCCTAGGTCTCACTGTTGATGTGTATGGAAACAATGTAAAACAACCTACACCAAGAAAAGTGCAGGAGGTGGGGGGTATACTTTGGGATTTTACAAAAGCATTAAGTCCCCCACCAGTTTCCTATCCTAACACTCTCTCATGCCATAATACCTGATGCTAAGCAGCTGCATTGCCTTGACCACTGTTTTTCATGAAGAAGAGTACTGTCTCATTGTTCCTTTTGTTATCCTTGTTTCATCCATCCTTTCTGTACAAGTGTAAACCTTTTACTTACACTGCAGGTTTTTCTGTGCAGTGATTGTCTTTGTTATACATTTGTAAAGTGCTTAACTCAGAGAATCCGTGGCCTATCCATGCTACTGTTATAGAATGATAATAATAGGAGGCAGATTACTTAGAGGGAAGTGCATGAATTTTTCAAACAGGTATGTGCAAATCAGGAAAAAACCCTCAACAGTGAAAAATTTGTGACAGCAGAGTGAGTGAAATACATGAGTGGGCAATTGCCTATTGTATTGTTTTATATCATTGTGAAGAATCTTTTAAAAAGTTTCCCCTCTCAAGAATTATTTCCATCTAGTTAACATGAAACTCCAAAGATTTTGTGTAGGATATAAAACAATTCAGCCAGCACAGAAAAACAGTGCACAGCAGGGAAACATTTGAGATAAAACTGAAGTGTAATTTCTGCTATTCTTACATACCTAATGAATACACTTCAATACAGTAGTACAATAGAGATGTTGAGATTTCTTGAATTACAGACACACAGAAAATGTATGTGTGTAAATAATTTTATTCATATCCGATTTTCTAGCAAAAAAACCTTGTAATACATTTAGGACTACACAGTAAAATGTCCTGTTTCTCAATATTAAGGGGTTTCTGTTGCTCTTAACAAGTCCAAGAGGTGCTTTTTATGGTGAGAACTTTCTTTCTAATTCTCAAAAAAACCACAAGATATTTCAGGTTCAGATCAACCTACTTGGCACATTTCACACTACCTTAACTTTACAGAATGCTTTCCAAAAGCCAGATTTCAGTTCATTATCAAAGGATGAATGTGGTACAATAGATCAGACAAGAACTTCATAAATGCTCTTAATTATACAATTTATTTTATCCCACTTGCCAAGTTTTGCACTACACATCCCATGCCCTGCCTGCATAGTGCTCCCCAATCCTTGGCAAATTTAGAGTCTTGAACTAATCACTTTACAGTTATCTCTGAATCCATCACACAGCCAGGCTACAAATGGTTTGTCAGGGCACTGTTTCCTTCTTAATTCTGTTCCCTTTTAAGTTAGTAGCAGCACTTTACAACAGAAGAACATCAATTAATAGTAAATTATGACAGGATTCATGTGGGATCATATATTATAACCTCCTTGATGCCAAAACCTTCCACAATGATGAATACCAATAGAGTGAATACCAAACACAATTTATAATGATTTTGCCATTTCCTGAAAGGTGTTGCCAATCTACCTTTGATTCCAAAGAAGCAGCACATCTTTATCTGTTTGAAAATACGAACTTTTGCTCATGAGAACTACACAAAGGCTCTTTTATGTAGGTCAAAGGATGCTTCCCCTATGCCCATTTAATATGTTTTCTGTGAAGTTCTGTGTGCTGCCCTTAGGGCCATGCACATGCTGTCTAGATGCATGCAAGTTGCACAGCAAGTTCTTCCCCCTGCCCCATCACAATATCTACAGTTCCATCTGCCCTGTAATGAAATTGTGTGCCTCCATCTATTTTTCAAGCATTCTTAAGTGTCACACATACAGTAAATCACTGCTTTATGAATAAGCCCTAAGACAAGGACACAGTTTACAAGAAACTTAGCATTTGAGCTATTCTCATCTTGACAATGACTGACATGTCTCTCAGAGAATATTATATATTTAGAGTACTTTGAAGGCACTGTACTTAAGAAACATGTCTCATCAACTGGATGAACTACTGAACTAAGTCTTAAATGTTTAAAGAAGGGTCAAAAAGACACTCTGCTACTAAAGTGTGCAACCTACACCTGACTAATACCAGAGTGGAAATACACTCAATGAATATTTTTTGCAAGTCTTCTTCCTATTTAAAAAAAAATCTTATACTTTATCTCTGAATATTTATCAGACCTGGAACTGATATTTTAAGAATTAGAAGTCAAGCTTTAAAGGAAAAAAAAAAAAGCACACCTCATTCTTCATAAACTTCATGAGAATTTCCTCAAAAACTGTCTCCATTTATACAACACATCAAGGAAGGCTAGAATCCAATTTCAAATCAAATAACCTCCATATCAATGTGTGGTGTAGTTCACAATGCACTCTTATCAAGTTGTGCTTTCTGGTGGGTGATGCACACAATATAACTTAGAGCAGCCATTTGGCAGAACACTGCTGTAGTCAAATTGAAATAGCCTTTAGTACTTTGGTTAAAATGGAGAGCCATAAGAAATGTTTTTCATTTGGTGAGAAAGTGTCTTTAAATTAAGAAAAAGAATTTGCATTGAAAATACAACATAGGACAATGGCACAGATGTTAGGATTTTATTTAAAACTGTAAAGGCACAGTGCAGCACAGAGATACGATTTGTTAGGAAACAATAGATCATGTGCCAGTGACCAAAGACTTGCTGCTAGATTCTTGTCATAGAGGTAGCAAGAAAATGTGAGTTACCTACATATAATTGCTCATTCCTCAAGGGAACTGACACCTTGAAACTGATATCACAATACAGAATAAACATATATATTAACAAAAAATAAAAACCATGATAAACAGGTAAAGTAGCTGATGTAACATTACGCATTTAAGAAATGTACAGCTTTTGTTTTAAACACTGGCATGTGTTTAAAACCATCTAAATAAGGAGACAGGTAATATAAACAGAAATTCATACCAAAATAGATTATGAATGAGATTTAAAAATCACTGAAGATTATGGAAAAAATTTCTGTTTACATCAACAGATCATTTGAAATGTCCAGCTATGTCACCCAAATAAGCTAAATCAGGTACCTGAAACACCAATCTTAAATAAGAACACGTGTTTCAGGTGCCTGATCTAGCTATGTGACTTTTTTGGGTGAAATATCAAAGAGCTGTATCAAAAGGCAGTATCAAAGAGATGAAACTGTCTTTTCCTAAGCAAGCAGTACACTGGACTCAACTAGTAGGTTGAGGACAGGAAATCCTCCCCTTTCCTAGGTACTTGTTAGGGCATACCTGAGCAATCCACCCAGATTTGGCTCTCCAGTGTCACCAATACGATGGCAAATTTTAGGGACTCCAGCAAAGACCACCAACACAGGTAGGAAGCACATAATCTCCAAGGAAGGGCCAAGGCTTGTTCAGCCTGGAGAGGAGGTGGCCCAGGAGGAACTCACAGCATCTCTCTGTGCAAGAGCAGAGGTTACCTGGCTCTAGAGCAAGGGTCCTCCCTGAGGCCAGTGCAGGAAAAGGAGAATCAAGCATCACAGATTAAATCAGAAGACTAGAAATAATAAGAGTAAAAATCCTTGAAAGGATAGTTTGAGATTGGAACGGATTTCACCAAGAAGTTGTGGAATCTCTGTCTTTGGGGAGTTTCACGGCCCAGCTGGTTGAAACCCCACAGCTGATATTGCTCCTACATCAAGCAGACTAGGGCTCCCCCAGCCTGATCTAAATAAGAAACAGAGCACCACTTAGATAGTTTTCTTCTGTGATGTGACAGCAGACACATTAGGGAAATTACAGGGATAAAACCAAATAGTGCTTGTTTAGTTTAAGAATCAGCATTCTCTGCTGAAATTTATGAATACTTTAAAAAGCTTGTATGTTAAATACATGTGCTTTCCACTTTGCTTATAGTGCTGGATATCAGAACATATGAAATTTGAAAATCTGTGTTAATTCAATGCCATATGGCTATAGGCATTCATCCAAGAAACTGGCATCCCAACAAATGATTAGAAGAGCTTTCCAGATTTGGAGTTCAGTGGAGAAACCAGTTGACTGGCTGCTTAAAGTTAATGAACTTCTTGCAAGGCCTGCTTCCCTCTCTTTACTTTGGGAAAGGCAGTCTCTCACTTCCAATAGTAACAGCAACTCCAGAAGGCTTTGCAGGAGTTTTTACACCTCTGTTTCTATAGCAATCTCTAAGAGAAAGGATTATGTTCTGCCTTCCACCTCACCCAAAACAATGTTAGTAAGAAACACAATAAAGCACAATGGTATATAGAAAAGGACTACATGATTTTCTGAAATTTCCCCACACAGCACACCAGAATGCAGAAAGAGCTGAACAACCCTACCTAACACTACTGTGAGAAACCACTGTCAGGAACAATCATAAGAAGAAGTATTTGAAGAAATAATTAGTATTACACAGTGTAAAATAGCATTTTAAGTAATCTAAACGTGAGGCAAAATTTAGCCAATTATTAATATCAACCACAAGGAGAGACTGCCAATACAATACTGCAACCAGTCAGGAATTTTAACAGAAGACTAGTAATACTATGAGATTACCTTGCTTAAGCTTGATCAGCGAAAAGTAAAAAGAAATTGCTTAAAATCATGCAAGCTAAAGCATGTTAGCGTGTACACGTACACAGGAAAGATAAAGATATGGCAAATCAACAAAACTTGTGGGTTTTTCTTCAGATCAATAGTTCTGTTACTCCATGGTAAATCTGACTAGAAAGTCTAAATGGAAGGGAAAAAATAGATATCAATTATATCAAAACGGCACAAGTACTATTTTGGATAATGTATCAGAGAAATTAGAAAACCTACAAACTTCCAGATTCAGACTTCACAAACAGCAAATGAGCGGTCAGACTGCATGCGATGGGATTAATCAGCATGTGGAAAATCTCTTCTTTGTGCATGTGAAGAGTTAGAATCCTCATTTAAGCCATTTCATAAGAAAACAATTCCCTCTGCATAAGTGGTTTTGGCAAAGATATGGTCTTACTTTGTTTCAATTATTGTATTTCAGAATTTTGATTCTTGACTCCCTGCTGAACATTTAAAAAACTTGTCAGACTTCTCAAAATTCATGTTCTTGTTTAAGTCTCTGTAAGTATTACTGAAGGAGACTTTTATCTAAATCAGTTTGTTCATTACTAAGTGCTAAGAAACATTAGAAACAAAGTATGTCTGTGATCTTAGATAAAAGCATTCTGTTCTGTTCACAGTTAACTTAAGAAAAGAATTGCATCAAACCAAATTAATAGATGATGGAAAATCTCAAAAGAAAGGCCTCTGTGAAATGCAATATTGTTTAAAAAAATACAAAACACTTCTGTTGTTGGAAACAGTAGTGAATCAGATCCAGCAGAACAGGATGCAATACATTGTCACAATACCTAAAATTAAGGTTGTGACCTTTTATCAGAATGAAATATCCTATCGATATTTTCTTAATGATAGGAGGATATGCACCATCTTCTGTCCAGATTAGAGACATAGAATGTTTCACTTAATTAAATACAAACTGCAATGTATCACTCTAGAGCCCAAAAATATAGATTTTATACATGGGCCAAATTCTTGTTATTTAACTAAATCTAATTTTCATTGCAAAAAGTGAAATTCTTCTTACTGATGTCAGCAACAGTGTATCCTGTTTGTCTGAAAAATGTAGTATATATATCACAGCTCTTTACTCTTAATAGTAAAATGGAAAAGGAATTATTTATTACGATTAAATATTATTATAATTATTTCAGCTATTTTTAGAATTAAATAAAATATTATTTTACCTACTCCTTGTTTTCTGGGGGACAGACCCAAATCTTGCCATTTTTGTAGTATTTCCTTAAATTGTCATATCATGACTAGCAAGTTGATTTCAAACAGGAAAAGAAAAATCATACTTGTGTGGTCTTATACTTGATAGTGGTCAAAGCTTAGGGGAGTGTGCAGCACTGCTTTTGAAGCAATCACATATTACCTAGAGGATTCTCATCTTTCAGGCTGTGTGAGGTACATGGGAAATTCCATTACAGAGTTGGATCTCCATCATTTATTATCTACAGTGACAGACTTGCAATCGGGGAGAAAAATACTGTGTGGATAACAACTCAATTATGTCTTAATTTTAAGTTTGAGAGAAAAGTTTATGCACCGTATAGCTCATGCATGTATATTCTCAGAGGCTGTCAGCTCTGTGAAAGCAAACTGTGAAAGGGTATTTTGATGTAAAAATATAAATAAATATGAGAACTACTAATTAAGCTGAAAGATACATTATATACTTTAAAGTATGCAGGTTATTAAATGTCTTCCCTAGTAAAGAAACATCTTCATTTATGAGATTTCACTAAGACATTGTGAAAACAAGGACCTGAGAGAGGGAGTTTCAGAGAATGTCTTGTGCATCTGAGTCACAGTTTTCAAACTGTTCCTTTCTTTATTGTTCCAGAAGAACAATAAAAATTTTTGTTCTTCTTTTCCAGAAGAACAGAAATTTTATTGGAGAAAATGTAGTATAGTTTCACTAACTGTCGCTGAACAAAAAATTTAATTTGGTACTTTTTTCTTTTGATATTTCAAAGGATAATGTTAGACTTCATTTTTTAGAAAATATATTATTTTATTTTCTGTTGTAAACACAGGCCCAAACTGTAGCTAGTGGTCTTTCTGAAAACACTTTTCATCTTATGCAGAAAGGGCAAAACATGCAGCTTCTAGGTCATTTAGAACTTCTGCTGCATCATCCAAATGTGATGAAGAAAACTCCAAATTTCTAAGAATTTAGCATTCTGCATAACTGCTGCCAGCGGGGCCAGATTTGAGTGAAGATTGTACCTGTATTGATGCTACTGCTGACACCATGGGCAAAGGCTAGACCAGCTGACTCACAAAAACTGCTGAAATGCCAAACAAAACTGGTTCATATCATGACACATACTAGAGCAGACACAGCAACAGTATTTTGCTGCTGCAGTTTCATTTGCGCTGTGCGTTATTCACTTCCATTCATTGTAGATGTGTGACTAAGTATGAAAATGTTCTTTTTAATACAGGACAAAATTGGCACCACACATCTCTACCTGGCATTGAACAAGGAGGTCTGTCAGTGACAATTTAGCTTCAAAAGTCAAAGTTTTTTGCACTACTCCCTCCCCCCAATTTTTGTGAATGGGCAGGCAGACAACATCACTCCTCAAAAACAGCAGCTTGGCTTAAGTCCTGGTTGGTCACTGGGCCAAGACCAGCTGCTTCACCAACAGCAAATCTTAACTGATCTCCTCTGATGCCTGTTTACAGGGAAGACAAGGGCAGGACTGTACTGGGGTAAAAATAAGAGCAGCTAGCTTTGCCTCCATTTCCTACTGAATACTCTCATAGAAATAATCAGATTTGAGCTCAAAATCTTGAAACTTGTAAAGCAGGCCAGGAAAAATAAGTGACTGTCAGCAAAAAAAAGACTACAAGCATTTTAGATACCCTGTTATAGTCTTAATTCTTGGCTAAGACGTAGCCAAAGCTTGTTTATTAACATTCCAGTAACTTATCACTAGTGAAAGGCTAACTAAGATTAAAGATGAGAGATTTCAGCAGCTGTGATTTTGTGTTTTGCTTTTGTAGATTGTTGTAGTGGGGTTTTTTGGCTTAGTTTTGTTTTGTTGGGGGGAGGGCTAGTATTTGTTTTTAGCTGTGGAAAGGTTTGAAAAGCTAAATGAAATGTGACATGTTTTCTGGAGCAACTTTGATTTAGCTAGCAAGGAAGTGTGGAGAGGACTGCATCTCCTCTATCACTGTGTGCTTTCTGTTTGGCTTTGGCAATAAGCAAGCCAAAAAGATAAAATGTATTTGCAATAACTGAAAGGAAAACTATGAATAGAGAAATTACCATACCAGTGGAAATGATCTGCTCTCACATTGTGAGACCAGCTGTTCGAGCCTTCATCATTTGTACATTTGCGGTATGAAGGGTGAATATACCCCATTATTGGAGCTGTGCACAACCTAGCCTGACCTAAATGCCAAGAAATAAGCAAGTGAGAGTGAAGCATCAGTGGCAAATTGGAATCTAAGGCCTTTTGTGCTTGTTAAATGGTGGAATGATTATAATTGGAAAAAGTGATGTGCATTAGTTCTGAGTGAATGTACAAGAAATGACAAGCGTGTAACTTAATGATTACTTCACAACACCCAGGACTGCCTTCTAGTCTTGCACTGAGAGGCTGAGCCCTACAGCAGAGAAAACTGCATGTCTTCTCCTGCTATTCATGGGCATCCTCCACAGGTCACATGGAAATAACCCTGAAGTGATAAGTCTTGGTTTAGGAAGTCTGCTGCTTAAGCTTATATAAGTCATTGTGACAGAGCATTTTTTTTCTCTCTCCACAAGCCTTTGTCTGTATTAGTAGCAACTGGGCAGAGTCCAGCTTCAAATGAAAACATACACTCACTGTTTATTCTCACAGGTAGAAAATGTATTTGCAATCAACATCTAAAAGACTTGCTTGACTACACATCATTTAAGCTTTATTATTTTTCATGTGTTCCTTCTGCAGATCACCATGATGGTAGCAAAAAAAAAAACAAAAAAAAAACAAAAACAAAACAAAACAAAACAAAAAAAAAAAAAAAAAAACAAAAACAAAAAACCAAAAAAAACCACAGTAAAACATTAGTCCAAACATATTAATGAATAATTTCAAGTGAATGAGAAAATTAATAACTGCAGATTAATTAAATTTCTCTTTACAGCTGGCAGTAACTATTTCCCAGGATATTAGAAATTCAGTACAATTAATTTTTCTTCATGTTAAAATAATTTCTGTCTAGGAAAAGCATTGCCAAGCATTTCCTAGATGATAGGCATGTGCTTTATGGTAGGCCTATATAAAGATTCAGGGTTAAATGCTCAATGAAAATGTTTAGTACATAAATCTACACACAGAAGTGGCAGGCAGAGTGTCAAGAAGCAATCATCTCCAAAGTCAGTTTACCCTCACAATAGGGGCCCTGTCATGGTCAGAGTTAAACAGGCTCTGGATAGGACTGAACTTTTGTCTGTATAAAAGTCAGAACTGGAGAGTTTACCAGGACACTGGACCTTCACAATTAAGCAATATAATTAAACAAACCGGTCTTAGTTATTCTTCACAGGGAAGATCTTGAAGCTCTGGTAAAGCAGTCACCAAAAATCATTTCACAGAAATTTTTTACTGATGTTCATTTATCTGTTACTTTCAATATGCTGTCTTTTAAACTGGAAGAATTCCCATATTCTCAAGTAATTAAGACCTGCTTTTTTCATAAATGAAAAGTTGCAATCCCCGTCTATATCACTAGCTGAAATCCTTTAGAAACTGCTGAAGATGCTTAGCTGAAGAAGTATTTTTTTGACATATTATGATGATAGAGATCTCAGTATTAAACAAAAATATATAAAAGGTGATCTTCAAAAATTAACTTACTAATATAATTTCCTTACTCTTGTTTAAGACAGATATTGAAGCACTCATAAATCAAGAGGTAACCCAGTACTGTAGACAGTTCACATACATCCCAAAATAAGCCAGAAACCAAATGACTGCTATAAGTAACATATACAACAAAAGTCCCTAATCTTCAGGTCCCACACAGGGACTTATGACAGCTCTTAATGCTTTGCCAGCAGGTCCCACACAGGGACTTATGACAGCTCTTAATGCTTTGCCAGCTCTCACAACAGAAGAAAATGCAGTCCTATTTCTATGTAAGAACCTTTCTTGTTTCTGTGGAAGAATGTCTAAGGAAACCTGTAAAAATCCGAAAGTGAAGAGCAGTTACTGCCTTCTTACTTCAGATACATCAACCTTCCTGGAGGTTCCCAGTCTTGCCCCACGTTTTCCAATGCAATGTTTGGAAAGATAGAGCATCAGGGAAAGAGCTGTTCTCCCTTGTTCTCTTTCATTAGTAATGTTCATTTGAATATGATTTACTATGGAAAAGGATGTTAATAAGAAATGCTTTTTTACATTTATTAGTGGAGAGATGGCCTGACAGTTGGGAAGGAGAATGTATTATAAAGACGATAGTGCAGGTAATATCCTGTATATTGAGTCTAATCACCCATTTAAAGTTAAAACAGGAGTTGTTAAGAATGTAGTGAATCACACTCTAATGATTAGTGATGAGAATCACCTAGATAATGAAATTGGTATTGAGAAACAGATTTTTCGGCAGGATGATTATCTTGCAAGATTGATTAAAAGGATAATTGTAGAACAATGTAACCTTTTCCATAATTATAGCACTGAACTTGTTTAAAGCCATTTGTCATAATAGGGCGGCTCTGCCATATCACAAAGAGACTGACCACTGATTAACATGATATTTTATTACCTTCCAGGAAAGTGAGGTATTGCCACACCTGTACATGGTAGTTTTAATATCTCTGCATCAAAAGTTAAGAGTATTGTAAAACCACTTGAAGCAGTCAGAACTATAAAATTCCATGTGGTTGAACATTTCTAATTGCTGAATGTCAAGGATGAGTTTTCCATCCCTTTTACTGTGGGGCCCCATAAGACTAACACTATTTCACTCTCTCACTGGTACTGGCATGTTTACAAGACGAGACTACTTCTCAACATTTGGCACAGCAAAAAAAAAAAAAAAATCAGAAAGTTTTAAGATTGTAGTTAAAGAAGTTCTAAAAGATCTGCAGCTGGAAATGGTAAAGGTTCCAGTATTTGAGATATGATAAAACAAGGCAAAGAAAGATTTAGTTTTGTTTTGTGGTTTTTGTTGGGGTTTTTTCTTTAATATTTTAATGATGATTTTAAGAAGCTTTGTTGAGAAATTCCTGAAGATTTTTAAGAACTTCCCAGCATTCTTTACAATACAGCTAAATCTTTCAACATTTTAGACACACATTCAAGCAGTAAAGTTTTAAGATGGGGGAATCTTTTCAAACTTTAAGAATGACGAAATTAGGCAGCAGGCTTATCAAAAGAAAAAAAACAAGTAGGATGCTGACATGAATGTGGGCTACAGCATTTAAGGGAAAGGAGTAAAATGTCTAGTATCCACAAGTAAACTTTGTAACGCTTTCTCCACAGACTAAATTTTCTCAGGCAATTCTGTCAGTTTACAGATAAGTTTCTTTGTTATGACAGAAGTGCATAGTTTTGCAAAGTTCACGTGAGACCTCTTAAATGAGCATAGCAGAACCCACATCTTCACAAAAGACAACACTCACAGGAAGTGTATGAGAAAAACTTGCAGACATTAAATAGGTGAGAGTTAAAATATAGCCAGAGGCCCGGGGAAGGGCGTTCACCTAAACATCTTTCTCAAGCACACACACCAGCAGCACCAGAATAAGCCAAGTTTTTAAAACCTCCACAAATGAAAATTCCTCATCCTCTCTGCATAATGAGCACTTGGATACCCTCTTAGTGAAAACATTTCAAGGAAGTGTCTCTTCTTTACCATTGGTATTATAAAGAAGAATTCTCCCTCTAGTTGTAGGATACTTCTGCTTCCTCTCTCAGTTTCCTCTTTGCCAGCCTAAATAATTCAGTCCCCTCAACCTCCCCTTTTAGGTCAAGTACAAGAAGTCCTTTACTTCTTGTGGGTCTTCTACCGGATCTAATATATTAACATCCTTCTTGAACAAGGACAGCCCAAAACTGGATACAATATTCCAGGTAATGCCCAACCTGTGCCAAGCAGAGATACAGAACCTCCTCCATCCACTAGCCACTAGGTTCTCCTAATGTAGGCAAGAGTCACTTAGCATTCTCTGCAAATTTGCTGAGTTTTATGTCATCATCCAGCTTGCTAATGAAAACATTGAACTCTATCAGTCACAGTATCAACCCATCAAGGTCATACAGTGGTTTCATCCTAAAGTTTGATATTTTGTTAAGGTTTCTTAAATTTGCAATTTGAGATAAGATGAACATTCTGTGGTACACTAAAACCACATTTTAACATTAAAAAATGTGCCACTAATCTATGGCTTGATCAGGTATGGAGGGGTAGGGGAAGGCAGAAATATCTTAATAACTCGTATTTTTGTCAGGCAGCCCTATCAGAGATGCAGTGGGGTTTTTCTAAGAATCATGCTCTGTTCTGTAAGAAGCTCTGACAGAATAAATGCAATGCTTGATTATAACACTAATAACACATTATTATTACTGTTGGGTTACTCTATTTCAAATTTTTAGGTACCATTTTGTGTTAAAGTATTTCAATCCACATGTGGGTAGATTTGATAGCAAAGAGTGTATATGGGCTAAGTTCTTCATTATCCTTATGTTGTTGTAGCCTGCAGAATAATAATTATGGGAATCCACCATCTGGTGAACATATGTAAGGTTTGACTCAGCCTAGGGAGAGAACGAGAAGTGGCTTACTTCAGGTGAGTAACTGTGGGGCCTCTAATCTGTCCAAGGTAATGAGGGATTCCTTCCCTCCTCCTGGAGCAGGCAATAGTACATTAGGGGCCAGCAAGAGACTTTATTTGTTTTAACTCACCTAGGGCTCTTGCATTCATTTGCAGAAGCCAGCAGCAGCAATTCCAGACACTGATGAGTAATGACATGGCAGGAGGAAATGTGTGGCACACAGTCAGTGTGTGGCTATGCACCATTTGATTATGTGCTGAGCTAAGATGTGGGAGCAGCCTGGCTGCGGCAGCTCCGGCAAGACCTCCCGCTACAGCCATCTAATGGATGCTGTTGGAGTGGGAGCAGCACCTGCCACTGCGTAAAGCTACCGAACACTCTTGTGACACAGAAGAGTAAAAGATTATATAGGCCAGCAAGAAATTAAAAGAAATAGAAAAAAGGCATATTAGCTCAGGCCTAACTGTGGCCAAACAACATTGCTAGTAGTCTAAATACAATCCATTACTTTCCTCTCTCACATTTGGCATTGGACACATTTGGACACAGAACAAAAGTTGATTAAACAGTCAAAAAAATTTTTTCAAAACAGTTTTTTCAACATAATCCTGTTGAAGTATGTGCCTTTGCTGACATTAATCTGGAAGTGTCTGGCATCACGTGGTAGGAGACAAAGGCACAAGCTACTCCACCATTCATAATGAGAAGGATGTCTTGAAGGGCTGATTGCTGATAGAGAGGACTCTGAATCTAGGTACTGGAGACTGAATTAAAAACTGGGACAAGATAGCCTTTTTGCTTGTATTACTTAGTGTGATTCATACTCATAATGATTCCCTCCTGCTGAAAAGTCCTGGCTGCCTGGTGTTTTTGCTCAGTCATCTCCATCAGTTTTACATATGGATTTTACTGGAATAAGAGAATTAGAGAAAGAACATGATTGCTATTATTTCACAGGTAATGAAGAACAACAGTAGAAAAGTAGTTATGAAATCTTATTTTGTTTTCATCTTTGCTGTGTGAAATTTTAAACATCTACCTCAGACAATGGGCAAATTTTTGCCTTAAGATTTTCATTATGTTTCTCAAGGGATGAGTGAAATTACTTGTTTTTTCACTCATTCAGGGTATCTGCTTCAAAGGTTAAAATACAATGGAGCTTCCCTAAATTTTCTCTGTGTAGACACAGATAGCTCTGCAAAGACTACACTACAATGTTAGAGATTTGTAAAGCTGATATTTCTTTTTTTTTTTTAAATGTGCATGTGGTGACGGAGGTTCATTTCTCCTAAAGCAGATGTGTGAAAAATGTTGCATGACTTTTGTAGAACAAAAGTGAGAATTAATTTCAGAGCTCTGACAGATCTAAAACCCTCTAATATTACAATTTGTTAGGGAAAATAATCCAATAGCAGACAATGTGAAAAAATATACAACACGTGTTTGGGCTGAAGATCTTATACTGCCTTACAACTTTGGTTCTATTGTCACTTAGAATAAAATCAGGGGGAAAGACCTTGAGAGATAAGCTGCTTATTTATTTGTTCCTGAAGCTTTGATAGCATGTAGGTTGCTGTGTGATCTTTATAAACTCAGAGGTGCTAAGCACAGCTTGTTTTTGAAAGTCAATGCCAGCAAGAGACAGACTTTTTGCAATAACACCCGATGAGCTGTGGCACTCTTATACTCATACACTTGTCTGTGCCAAATCCTTACCTAGTCTATATTAACAGAGTTCTTTTGACTTCATGCTGGGGATTTTGCCCATTATCCATTTCTTGAATATGTATATCCAACAAGGACAGACATACTCAAGAATATATTTCTCATCTTCACGCTCACCAAAATCCAAACACCTTTAAACTAGAAATAAAGCCAGTAATCCCTTCGTTTTCCTAAATCTTTCAGGATAAAGGCTGATCAGATGAGAATTTCTTTTTTTTTTTTTTTTTGAGGATGGAACAGGTAAATGGTTTTAAAATAAAAAGGAATTAATTAATTAATTGCGCTAATTCTACATGCAAACTGACCTCAGATAACCTGCACTCTCAAAAAGGATACAATATTTTAAAATAAATAATGCAATAATCCTCATTTGCAGCACACACAAAATTAGGTAGATGACTTACTGAAAAGGCATTTGGAGTAAACTTCTACTTGCATTATCGTACATCAATGCAGATTAGTAGTGTGTGTTTGTAAGTGATTCAGATGCAGAAGTGTGAAAGGAATCCAACACCTGTGCCTGTTTTACCTATCCCAACAGGGGTACCAGGACCCAGTAAGGGTCCTCTCCCTTGATCCATGCCTTTGCCTTCCTAAAAGGCATGATCTTAGAAGAATTTCACTCTCACAGAAAGTTATCCTACATAAAGAGGTGATAACAAAATGCTGCAGCTTCTGCAGAGAAATGGAAACATTAGGATAAGGTGCTCATATATATGTACACGACTTTCACGATTCACTGGTATCATGAGCTGTGATGACTGGGAAGATTGGGGATACACAGCCTAACATATGCATTTTAATTTTTTAATTGACCCATTTTCTCACTTTTCTCCTCAATTAGTCCATTCTTCCAGTGTGTGCATCACATTGCATCCCAGAAACATGATATTCATGCTTGAAGCCCTAACCAAGTAATGGATGAACTAGAGGAGGGTAACATATTGTTTCGGTACCAAACAGGTTGACATGCTGCATCATGCAGGCTGTTAATCTTTTATTTTCTGTCCTATGAACAAAACAGTGATTTAGTTGTATAGTAGATCATGTTGGATAGTGTATAGTTACCCAGAAAGAAAGCGCTTATACTATTGACATAAAACACTGGCATAAACACATAAAGCCACTGTTTCCTCTTTAAAAATATTATTTTACTTCAGAAGGGTAATATTGCCTCATTTTTCTCTTCTTTGCAATTCAGTGATAGATTTCACAAAAAGAAAGTTATTCTGTAGCACTTTTACAGTCAATGAATTGAGGAAAATCAGAGGTCCTGGCCATTAATTCACTGTAAACCCAGAGTGCTGGCAGAATGGCAAGTAAAGGAGAAGGTATCAAAAAACTCACACTTGATAATGCAGAAGGATTTCTGTAGCGCTCCATAATAAAGAAATCTAGCTATCCACATAGGTGTACAAGAATTTCTTATTGAAGAACAGCCATACTATGTGTCCACCTACTATGCCATCTCACATATATGCTGATGAAGGGATTTAATACACAACTCTTACTCATAGAATTCATCCGAAAACCAAGCTGTAATTCTAGATTTTAAGTCCTGAAGTTTATACTTTCACTGTCTTCTATTATTAAGTTGAGCTGTCTGTTGTACGTCCACCAACATTCCTTTGTTAGCAGTGGCAGTGAGATGCAGAGCTCCATAATTTTTTTAAACTAATAATTTATCCTATTTTAAATTTCCCATTTTAATTGAATATTCCATTCCTATTAAGACAGAAGATGTCCTTAAAAAGGTATGCAACCCAAAGGATGATCTAAAAGAGATCTTGAAAGAGAGTAGCTACCTAAAAGCGTATCTGTATTGTACACACCTTTTCTCATGTCTTTTCTAGTATTTGTTTGGTTTTTTTTCCTGTTTGCAGTTAACAGCTCATATATTTCTCTCTTTCTCAACATAAGCATGTTTCAACTAAACTAAATTTTTGTACTTCTGTAGATCCTCTATTTTTATTTTTTGTCGTTGACACCAGACCCAAACTTCCATTGTAAGACAATTGAGAACATTGTAAGACAAATAAGACAGAGCCCATTTTTAGCAAGGATTTCTAATCTCTTTGGTACACCTCATATTCTACTTCACCAGCTCCCTAACAAGATGGAGGGGACTGACCAGTCCCCTCCAATCTTATCCTATATTCTGCATTTATAATTAACTAGAATGTGCATTAATAGCTTTTTTTATTGTTCTCATTAGAGAGGGTATGTGGTTGTAAGCGATATAGTTCATCTGGTACATCAGTGTCTACTGTTTTGATATTTCTTTATCTCTCCAGTGGAATTCTCTGCAACAAAGTTTCTGGAAATAATTGACCAACAGGACCTTGTATCATGCAACAAAATTTGACTTCAACAATTACTGTTTGTGTTTTTGTTTTATTCACTCTATCTTCCTATTTTTCCAACTTGTTAAAAAATCTTAAATTTTACAGAAAAATTTGAGGCACTTCTTACCTATTTTCTTAGCATGAAAATCTTCTAGTTAATTGCTGATTCATAATGATACTTCATCTTTCTGCACAAATATTAGCTGCTTCTTCAACAAGCTAACTTTGATCAACAGCTCTTGAGAGTTCACTTAGCATTTCTGTAGGGGCAGATTTCATGTCTGTGAAATATCCTAGTTTGAGATTTGAATTTGCAAGTGCTGGATAATTGAATGGCACCGACTATGGGCTTACATTTTATCTAGGCCTATGCCAGCACCTGGCAGTGTCTTGGAGAAAGAAGCCTGCAGATTCCCTGTCAGTGTATCACTATTTGCCTCATGTGCTGGGAGTGCTCAGCAGTGGTTATTCCTTCAGAACAAACTGTCACACAATTAAAAGAAAATACAAAAATCACGGAAAGGAAAAATGTGAATATTTCAAAATCTAATGTCAAGGAAAGTATGGTAAGTCAGTCTGTGCATCCTTTCTGCAAACTGTTATTTAGAAATAATTATCAAAAGAGATTGTTTGAGTCTTCTTCTAGCCTTAAACTCAGCATGACCATGTGTGAAATGATCCATCAGATTTCGAAGTTAAGAATCCCATATGGCTAGTATTACCACAGTTTAAAACTTCCCAAGATTCAAAATATGTCTACATTGTTCATAAAGAAATAATTCAGTTATATAACAACTTGGTTGTTCAGTATAAATAACACCAGTCCTACCTGAGATACTGGATGAGAGTTTAGGCTTTGCGTCCATGAGATGTTCTGCGTTGCCAGGCCCAGCAGGTCTGGAGCTTATTCCTTTGAAACTGAGCCCAGGCAGGGTCAATATGGTAATGTCAGAATAACTTTTTTGGGCCCTAAGTGTAAATAGCTGTTAATTTACTGGAATAGCCCATAAATTTGAATTATTGCCTGTGTACGTATATATATACATGCTTTACAAACAAGCATTTCTAAAGATTTACTATGTTTTTTTGTTGTATCCAAATGGGGTGTGAGGTTTGGATAGCGGTTATTTTCAGTGTCATGACTATTGTTTTCAAAGGTAACCTGCTCTTAAAAACTCAAATGACTTCCAGTGTTTTCAGTTTAAGTTCTAGTTCTTTAAACCTCCTTACCTGAAGGCCCTGAGATGACCTGCACTGGAACCCAAATTTTGAGAGGTTTTTTTCACTTCTCTTCCATGCTAAAACTCCCAGAATTTATGCAAGAAAAGTGCCTGAGTATATTTTACTTCAACCTAGTTTTGTCAAAAAGAGCAATATTCTACAATACACTATGAGAACATGCATATTGTACAATACAGTGTGCAGATCAGCCATTTGAAACCCAAGTCTGCCAAAGGTGGTGAAGATACAGAATAAAGGACATTAAAAACACCAGTAAATACTTCAGGCATTACAGGTTAATATGTTACAAAAGTTTCATTTATCTAGAGAGGAAAGCTTTAATCTAGACTCAAATTTCTACACCTCTCCTTCAAGGCTTAATGATAATTTCCAACAACACAAAAGCAATATTGCAATTTCTTAGACATATTACAGAATGAATATGGCACAATTAATTAATTAATCATCAGAATATGATATTA
This sequence comes from Oenanthe melanoleuca, assembly GCF_029582105.1. Classification (NCBI taxonomy): domain Eukaryota; kingdom Metazoa; phylum Chordata; class Aves; order Passeriformes; family Muscicapidae; genus Oenanthe; species Oenanthe melanoleuca. The sequence continues at coordinate 19,837,620 of NC_079341.1, read as the reverse complement.
TTGAAGGTGAACTAGAACAGCAACAATCCTTAAGACTGGCTATTGTAAATCAACTATTTTCCAGGAGAAAAAAAAATCAAACCCAACAATAATTACAAAAAGCATGCTTTCAATCTCTGTAAATTACGAAAACAGAATGCCAAAAAAACCACAAATATAAAATGACAAGATTACCATTAACTTCAGTTATGTGGTATTTAAATATCTTTCAAATGTCATTTATTTACAATAATCTCTCTCATGTTATTACACTGAGTTAGGAGACCCAAGTCCTATTTTCCACACTGTATTGCTTCTCTTGTACCTCCATTTCTGGTTTCTTATCTGAAAATGAAGATGATACCTAAGTGCTACCTTTGCAAAGGTGTTATGAGGGTTAGATAAGTACCATCTATAAAGCCCTTTGAGATCCTTAGATGAAAAGCTCTGTAAGACACAAGAAAAGCTCTCTGTAAGTGCAATATTTTTACTGTGGTTCTTACTATATTTATTTGTTTACTCTCCTCTAGAGAACATAATTCTGAAGAGATTTACATTTGAACTTTGGAAGAATTCTGTTATCTGTCTTTTGAATTGCTCTTAAGGGCTCTGTAGAAGAAAGGCAAATGCTCACAAAAGCACACTCAAATCTTTCCAAAGATCCCATTCTGCAAGATATTCAGTGTTTCTTGAGCAGCACAGAGCACTCTCAGCTGACTGCACTCATCACATTGCAATATTGGGCCTTGTATTTCAGGTGCCAGCCCTCCTATGAACAAGAATCCCAGCACAAAAAGAAATGTACTTCTACAATTCTTTCTCAGTTCCTTGTTAGCTGCTCACAGATCAGGTGGGCAGAAATAGTTATTGAGTCCACTGCCTCAGTGCTCATCAGAACACTGATGTACTCAGCAAAGTACAAAGAGTAGGTCTTTTTACTGTCATTGATGCTGCAAAACAGAGTGCCTATGGATCACTGCAGGTATTTTTATTGCATTGCTGGACATTATGGACAGATTGAACACCCTTATTGTATGGTTGTTTCTTCCTTTGATTTCTGAAAAAAAATAAACTTAAGGCCATTCAAACAGCTTTATATCTATTTTAATGCTATTCCTGTCCTGAAGAATGAGAGTATGGAAAGTGGCACATGGGTGAGAAGGAAGGATGGATAAGTAGGAAAGGAAACAGGGAACAACTTAAAAATAAGATTAAGAAGGTCAAATCTCCCTAAAGTGATATACTATTTTAGAACAGAGTTTGAAAGCCTTTGACCAGATATTTTCTGAGGTGGCTTCCAAAAAAACCTCAAAACTAATACCAAAACCAAGCAAAACCACCCCTAATACCCAAAAGCAAAAATACCCAGTAGTAATTGAACACGTCTCCCTCATTAACAAGGCTATCTGCTGTGATAGAAAATTTGACAATACCTTACAGGTTCTACAATACCAGCTTTAGGTGAGATTACTAATTTAAATGTTTTCTTTAAATCCTGCCTCAGATCAAGCTGCCCAAATACACCTGTTTCACCAATAACACAGTGGACATATCAGTCTACAAAGCAAAAAGACCTGTGCCCAGATACAGCCAGCTAGGGCTTTGCATCAACTTCAGGATATGATGTTTTGCTAAGACTGAAGCCCTCCACGTCTGGTGTTGGCAGAAGTAGGTCAGACTGTCAATTGATTAAAAAAAAAAAAAAAAAAAAAAAAAGTTGGAGTTAAACCCTAAAGGTTTTCCCACCAGATATAGTCTCAGGAACTGGTAACAAAGTGCTCAGATACTTCACGTGTGTTGGAAAGCATTACATAAACTGCTTTTCTGATGTTCCTTTATAAATAACATCACTGTCACAAGAAACAACTTTTACCTTATCTTAAGTATTCCAGAGGAACATATTTGAGCTGGAAGCTCAGTACATTGAACACTGTAGAAATGCCTCCAAAATATACATGTTATTTTCCAAAATTCAGTTGAAAACCAGAAATCACAGACGATAATTCAAGTCCTCAATAGGAGAGATATGATGAATTACTTTGAACTAAGTAATCATTGCTAACTAGGAATGCAGATTCCATAAACAGTCAGCATTATTAATTTTTTAAAAAATTCAAGTTAGTTGACAAATTTTGGTTAGATCTAAAAAGTAATCTCATGAGATAATATTATGGAGAGATGCCAAAAATCTGCATTGGTCTGCAGGGGATAAAACTACTAAAGCATTTAGAATTAGTTGGAGACTATATTTTGTAGTCTCTTTTTTTCCTAAAAGATTTAGAGAACCTTTGGATTAAGTTAAAGCAGAAGATCAGCCTGACTTCTGTAGCCATGGATTTCTGCATGTCTGGAACAAGTTATTTCCTAGTCCCTCACTGACACCTAGTCCACGATGAGGGAAAGACCAACAAATAACAGAAAGGGGAATAAAGTCAAGTGTTTAGGAGACCAGTGAGAAATTAAAGTCAATGTAACAGGCTTCTGCTGTACAGAGCTCAGCAAAATGTGTGTCCCTACCAGCAGATGGGCAGCAAATTCCCGATATCCATTAGTGTAAGAAGCAGTTTCATTCTGTCTGCCATGATAAAAAGTATCCCGTTATGATTTCTGAAAGGACAGGCAAGGCATGAAAACTCTTCAAATGTTCTATATGAGAAGGATACAACTGTTCCATACTTACTGGAATATTCAAAGTTAAAATTACATAGACTACATTCAAATGGCCATTGCCATAAAAGTTGTATATCACTTATATCATGTATGAAAAACCTTTGAATTGCAGCAGTAAGCAATAGAAAGAAAAGGGCAGAAAAATTCCTGAATATAATATTTTTTGACTAATGGTGGAGTAGTTACTCCATGCCAACTTCAAATACCTTGATAGTGTTTGGCAAGGTTTTTAGAGGGAAGAAAAGGATGTTGGAGGAATTACTGTCCCTTAGTAGCATGTGTCTCATTTGCACTTTTTCCTTAGGTAAAGATTATTAATATACCAAAATTTATCAGTGAAGTGCACCAATATATTGTGAAGGCTCATTCTCTCAAGCACTGCTCTTAATGAAAACATAGACTGGCATATATTGTAAATATTTAAGAACATGAATTTGCACACATTCAGAAATATTCATGTACCTTACCGTAAACTACAAAAATGTTACAAAACCACAGCATAATCTGGGTATATGAACACCTCCTTTACTGTTTAACAGAGATAATAGAAGAGTTGGAAGCAACAGGATCAAGGGAATTAGAGGAAATGCTCATTAAAACAAATTTAAAAGGTCTAATGATTAAAATATTGATTAATTAGCCAAACATTGATTAACAGTCACACTTTATCAACTACAAAGGTTCTAATTACTGCACCATTATTCCATAGATTGACCTCCTCTCTCTTGTCACTTACGATGAAGGACAATTTTTATTAAGTGGGTTTTGGATTTTTGACCTGTAAAATTTTAATAGGGAGTGCAAAAAGTGTGTCGTGTGTGGTTTGGCATTTTAGTCACTGAGGGACTCGTAGTTACTGTCTCTACTTAACCAAAGGCACAGAAGTGCAAGTAGGATGTGAATACTCAGGGATTAAAGCCCTCCCACAATTTCCTAATCATAAGAGAGAGAGAGATGCATTCAAAACTACTCTAAGTCCTCAGAGAAAGGAGAAACTATGATCCTAAACTTATTGATGAGTAACAGTTTGTTGAAAAGATATGCAGTAATTTAATGGTGAAGTATAAAATTAAAATCTCTTCTAATTTCTGCACTTACTCCAAAGCAACCCAAATTAGCCTGGAGATTTAACCATTTTTCCATTCACATAGAAAAAGAAAAAAAAAGAAAACCCAAACAAATCAAACCGAAACAAACAGACCAAAAAAAAATCCCAAAAAAAAAAAAAACCCAAGCCCCTCAAAAAACCACAGAAAAAAAGCCCAACACTAAATCAAAGAGCAGCTCTAGAAGTTCATCTACTAAAATATTTCCTCCTACAGCAACCTAGATCTCAGAAACTGCCTCTCACTTGAAAAATATTTCCCAGAAAATTTATGGATGTCTTCCATGAGACCATCTTGCTGATTTCAATAACTGTCCATTTAAATCTGTTGATGTAGCGTTTAAACCTTGCTTCACAAAAGAGAGAGGCTAATACACACACGGGGTTACACTCTCAATATAACTGTCTGAAAGTGATGGTCTGGATTTACTCCTGATGAGATCAGCTCTAAGGCCAGAAAGCAGATTTATGGTGTGAACATAAATGAGCATGGAGGAGGGGGACCTTTTTGATCATACATATGCTTGTCAGGCAAAAAGTGCTTAAGACCTCATTGCCAAATAAGCAAAAGCAAGTTTCTTACAGCCAGTGGAAAACAGCATGAGGAGGACAAGTTCAAACAGATGCACCAGGCTGGCAGCTTCAATAGCCAAAACCTGGTAAAAGACCAGGGGAAAGAATGGTATCCAGGTGCTAACATAGAGTTTGAACTTTATTTCCTTCAGACTAAACTTACTGGTTCTTAGAAGAGCAGAAGTACCTGTGTCATTCATCAGCAGCTTAAAGGAAAACGTGGAACTACTGCCGTGCTAAGATCTGAAACTCCCTCAGCTTCTGCATATTGAGGAAATAAGTACTTCACCCAGTTAGTGGTACTCAAGAGCAAGTGAAGGAATTAATGCTGTAGGGAACAGGAAGATGTCCTTGGCCTTTCCACTCCATCCTCCTGTTACACTATTTTAACCAAAACAATTCCTTTACTTCTACCCTCCATATCAGCAAAATGAAAACTATTTCATTTCCATTATATACCACCATATGGTCTCTTGATCTGCACCAGAAAAGCTGTCCTATTTGTAATACAATTATAACTTAAATCCACACAGACAGTTTACAGCATAATCAGACAGGTCTTCCTGAGTGTTATTTTGCTATACCAAAGTTTATGGATTTTCTCAGGTTATTCAAAGAGAAGGAAAAAAGGGGGGGACGGGGGGAAGACTTTCTTGAGAATCCTTCTCCCTTCCTAAGATCATACACACCCAAAATCAATACAGTAAGAAACTCCATGATAGGCCACCTAAAGGGTATTTCAGACTAAAAGTCAGAAAAGTATCTCTCTTCTAGTTACGTTACCTTGCTCTTCAGCCCCCCAGAGCAATATTTAATGACTACCACAGTGCAAATCGTATCTTGGACTTGCTTTCAGTTTTGCATATGGAGACCAGGCTGAGACAATGACACCAGAGAGAAGAATGGTCCCCAGGTGCCATAGAAAGTTAATCTCAACAAGACTTGGCTTGTGGCTGCCAGTCCACGCAAGTCCTCTCAACCCTTTTAACACCATGCTTGGGATTGCAGCACCCTCTGAGGAAAAACAGCATCTTTGTGAGGTTCACAGCACTATACAACCACTACTGATTTTTCTTTTTCCCTTCAGGATCCAACTTCCCCAAGATTAATTGTAAGGGACAGTTTTTGTGCATGTTCTCACTTTCATACTTTGAGAAGGTACTATTTTCCCTGCCCACAATGCCATCCTTTCCACAAAGAGCACAAGAATATGATCCTAACTGGAAAGAAACATAATAAAACAAGGGTTTAACAAGCTCTCCCCTTGTGATTAAGCTGGGATTTGCAGTCCATAAGGTCGATTTTATTGCAACAAAAAAGTGCAACTATTGCTTCAGTGCCACAGTCAATCTCCAGAGTCAAGTGTGTTCATGATTAAAAACGTGGATCCCACATTTAATGAACTATTACCCACTACTTACAGGTAGCTCAGATATGCAAGCCTGTACAGAGCTTTTGCAAGATGACTACTGAAGTATACTGAATGCATACCAAATTTAAGATAAAGCTAAGGCACCAGCACAGCGCAGAAAAACATGTGAGTATTTAGCAAGACAACCTATCTGCCCAACAGTGCTTCTAAACAGAAATGTTAGTTCTAGTTTGGGTGTAAAAGAAAGGGATGTTAAAAGGTTACCTTAAAAAGAAGGAACCTTTTGATCATAACTGATAGTGAAAAAAATCTTTAAGATTAAAATATATTTGTTTCAACAATTCTTGACTGCTCACTGCTAGAATTTTGCTTCCTTCACTGTCCCCTTTCCCCACAAGAGATTCCTTTCACACTTCACCTCATGATTTTGTAAGATCATCTATTCTCCTATTTAGCAAGTGCCTTCCTAATTAAATAAGTTCCCTCTCTCCACCCCAAAAACAAATTAACAATGAAATGATAGTCAGTAATGTGTACAGCAAGTATTTAGGCAGAATAATTTTTATGTTTGAGCATTTAGTCTAAAAACGTTCCATTCTTGTGTGTTCCTTGGGTACTATTCTAATAGTGGTGCTTCTACAAGTGTGTTAATTTTCTATATATAGATGTAACACCCTATCCAACACCATTCAACTGCACCTGATTATGAACACTTGCCAATGCTATTTCAGAAAAAAAGTTCAAGCAATACTGATTTACATAATCCAAAAAGCAACAAAAATCCTGCAAATATCCATTTCTGGTCATGTTTCTTAACATAACCAAGTGATTTCAGAAAAATTGTGCTCAAAAACTTAAATTAAGATAGCTTTACTGGGTTGATTCAGAGCAATTATTTTAGAGAAAAGTAACAGAATCAATGAATTGTTCAGCCTTATTAGAAACTGTGTTATAAATTCAGCTTTGTGTTTCAATCGGTGCTGTTTCCATCTCCTTTACAAAAGGGCTGCTGGAAAAAAGCCCTATAGACAGAGAATCTAGAGCATACCATACACCACAAGACTGGTACAAGATCCAGGAGTTGCCCTTCAATCCAACAGCTATGGCTACAGGCTCCTTTCTCACCTCCCAAAATTTGCTGCTTGGGGTGATAAATGATCAGCATATAGTTGGAAGCAAAATATCTCCAGTTACCTTTCATGTATTCTTCATCTAATTCTATTTCTTGTATTAACCAGTATGTCAGACATAGAAAACTTTTTCTGGAGACATTTCAGACTGCTTTAATAAAAATGGCAATTCTTCTTCCTGTGTACAGACGCACTATTTTATACCAAAGAGACTAACTTAGCAAAGTAAGCTTCTGCTTCACATTGTAATTATTTAAATATCTATAATTATGTTTCTCTGAAATTTGGTTAAAACATGCTATGCTATTTTTAATATAAATTTTCTTAATAATGTAGTCATTTTCGGGTTTAGGAAATGTTTGTATCTCAGGCGTGATTAAGTAGGTTTAGTTGCTGGAAGGAAATAGTTCAATCCCTTCTTTTGAAAAATAAATGCATGCAAAAGTCACATTTATATACACCTCATCAAATAGGTTGTGGTGAAACAAAGCAAATGAAGTTGATCCTTGTATGTAGTGAGAACATAAAGCTTTATGTACCACTTAAGTCTTTAAAACAGTGTTTAAGTAGGAGCTGAGCATAATTTTTTTCAGGCACTCTTCATGGGGTAAAATTTACTAACAGAAGGCTTGAATAACTTGAGCAGAGGGCAGTAGGGGCCACACAAAAGGAAGGAGTAGGGAATCATGCCTCGACATGGTAACTGTTGGTAAAGGTCAGCTTCCTACCGACAATAAAGTGCAGTCACTGTATTTATCTGGCAGATCCCAGTGACAATGGCTGGTAATCTACAGATAGCTTTTTAGAAAGGTTTGAGCAGTGGCCTTCACTCAGCACAACTATTATTCTCTAAAAAGTTTCTGTGTTCTGTTCTCATATGCCCCGAACAATACAGTACAGAAGGAATATTTGGAGCACATAAAACAATATGCAGTAAAAATATAAGCTCCAAACTAAGATTTTAAGAAAATACTCATTTTAATTTTCAGGTTCTGTGGCTAGTAATGCAAAAAATCATATTTTCTACCCTGTCGGGGGGAACTTTCCCTGGAGGCAATATTGCATAATCACTCAGAAGAGACACTGTGCTCATCTGCCCAAAAATATATGCAAGAACCAGCAGAAAACAAACAACAAGAGGGGCAAAGAAAACACAGACTGATTAAACCACACTCTGGTGTAGATAAAAATAGGCAATACTTAGGCTATTTGCCACTGTAAGCTAAATGTCATCCATCCTTTGACTTATGCCAATGGGTCTTTTCTGCTCACAGTTGACTTAAGATATCTTTAACTTTGAACCCTCTAGCTTTTATCTGTTTGCATTATAATCTCAGTGTTATCCAGGCTTATTTTTTTAGCACATACATGCTCCCACCCAACCAGATGCATACATGGACAGAGAAAAATAAGGAAATTTTATCTTTACAGCATTTTGGCAGCATAATGGGAATAGACAGCAACTACTTTGTGTTACAAATTTGAATGTGAAAATTCAGAAAACCTCCTTGTATTAAAAATGAATTAACTGTGTGATTATTAATTGTGCATATTCCAATCCCTTTGTGCTGTACTGCATGTTTCTTGAATCTCATTTGAATCCTTTGGCTAAGTAATGTGTCAAGGGGGGTACTAGCCTGAATGCCTGGGTTATTTAAAAAGCAGGACAGCACTTCCAGATTAGAATACCAATGAGTGGGGTTAAAAAGGCTCTACTGTAGTTGGAGGGCAGCTCTCAGTCTGAGTAGTACCTGAAAAGGACCTCTATGGACTAATTTTCAGAATCACATTGTAATGTGGGCTCATGTCAATCATCAGAACAGACAGCTTCATCCCATGATATAAACTAGTTATACATTCAAGAGCTGCCAGAGGATCTTCATTAAAAAGGGACTTAGCATTAAAAGAAGAAGGTTGTTTTATTATAATACTTCAAACACAGTTTTTTGTTTTATATGTTCTCAGAAATCTTTTTTGTTCTTCTTCACAATATCAAAAAAGTGCCACAGAAGCAGCAAAAACATTAAATATTCCAATTTTTAATGGGAATCAAGGTAGCTTTCTGGTTTAAGGCATTAAAATCATATACATTTTTCTAAATATATTCATGTATTTGAATAACAAAAAGAAGTCTCTAGATGTAATAGGAGGATGTTTTTAATCTTTTGTGAGAAGGGATTTGCAGAGCTGACTACTCAAGGTACAATATCTACTGGCAAAGTATATCAGTGAGAGCTTTATACATATAAATTTGTATAAAAGCTTTGGGCTATCCACAAGCTTCCAGATACCAGTTAGATATTACAATCCATGTCATTAAAATTTAATATGATTGTGTTAAGAAGAAAACATTAATAATATCCATGTAAGTAAATCATTGACACAGTAATCTAGCATTTCAAGAAACCTTAACAGGGGTTTATCAAAAAAATAAATAGATAAATGTATCTATTTACCTATACACATATTATTTCAAAGAACTTGATTTAAATATAATTTTACAAATCATGCAGCTTCTTCAAAGTAGCTGGGAGCATCTTGATCTAAAATTGCTGATGCCTACCTGCTTCATGCCACGATAAATAGTTTATAGGAATCTAACTGAAATGAGGTGTTCCTTTTTAAGCAGAATGCAGTGTCCAGTCTCATATGCTTTCTGCTGTCCTTTTAAGCTACAGTACTCATATTCTGCATTATTTTCTGTCCTGAAAAATTATCTCCATTTGCAGCCTTTTTCTTTTTTTTAAAATCAGATCACTCTTCAAAAATAAGACACATTCTTAGTAACAGTAATTCTGAGCTTTTCATTGCACAGCTCTTTCCATTTTCTATTACCTTCACAATTATTAGCTAATTAATTATTAACAATTTAATGAGTTTTTCTTTTGCCCTCATTACCATAATATCTAACACCTCTCAAAAATTTCAAAATTCTACTTCCAAACTGCCTGTGAAGCAGGAAATATTGTGCCCCCCCTCCTTTTAAAGATGAGAGACGAAGGTACAAAAAATTTAATTTCTGTATGCACATTTTGTAACCATGATAACATTAAAAGCTAATAGGAATACTTTTTAAACAAAGTTATTTCAGTCATCATTGGCAAGAAGATTAAGAATAAAAAGCACAAAAATACTTAGGAAAATTTATCAAGGTTACAGAGGAAACAAACTATTAATTAAAACTGAGATATTCTTGCCTCTTGTTTCTCTGGACAGACTACTAGATTTTCCATATTTATTTTTCACATAAATCAGCCACGATGGGTTACAACAGTAGTAGTACATGATATGATAATACAATATATATTGCATTTTTCAGTGATACTCTTCAGATATTTCTCTGGAAGCAGTATCATTAAAAATGAGTTTCAAGAGCTTAGAAAACCCTCCTGGTGAGTGAGCTCCAGCAAACTCACATGAACCCAGGGATATCTTAATTAAAGTCTTTCTGATGCTTGAAGATAAAACAGGCATAACAATTCTTGCTCTTTCGGGTTCTTGAAAGAACTCTTTTGAGGCCACCTTCTCTTTCTCTCTCTGCCATGCTGAAGCCTTGAATTACACATAAACACGCACAAAATATCCACCTCAAAAAAATCTCTACAGAATGAGAGCATGACAATTACTTTGAAGTGCTAGCACCTTTGCTAGCCCCTGTCCTTGGAGCAGTTAGCGGTTCAATCTTTGATTTGGCCTTTATCACTGCCTAACAGGTAAATGGCATTCCAATCTTAAGCCCAAAATACGCACATTTGGAGGACTTGCACAGCATAGTTCAAATCACTGGCACAGGCTCTTTGCAGCACTATAGAACCAAGAAATTAAGGGAACAAAGCCTGCGCTGCTGCAGCAAATTATATATAAAGAATACAGTGTGGCAATGAACAGGACCATAAAAGGACTTCCATACAAAAAATATTCAGTGGGACTGCAGCTGCTGCTAACTGTCTGTTGGCCATCCATACCTCTTACTAAACTTGTGGAATCTCCAAAAATCTGTACCTCCCAAAATAAAGACTTAGATTAACATCATCTCGTATTCGGCACGTTTCCAGACTGGTACAATAGCTGATAATATCAATCTTGTTTACATATTTGGCTCTACAGAGAGTATTGCAAGACGCTTCATGTCTCAGAGCATGAAGAATTATTTTTTTTTAAAAAGTCTCCTGGAGGGCTAGTCCAACTTTCTACTTTCGTTGGTTTTTTTGTTTTTTTTAAAGCAGACTACTATGCATTGTATGCTTTTATATTGCTTGCAGGGATTTGAAGAGCTTATTCTGGAAGATGCTGTTTATTTATTACAAATTGAATTTTTATTTTTGGTAAACCATGCAGATGTGTGACAGATTCCCATCAAATTATACATCTGATTACCCTTGACACCTCATTTGAGGTGCAATATATTCTGTGCATTGTCTTCAAGCCCATCCTCACCTTGTCCATCTCTCTGCCATTTTCAATATGCTGATTACACCAACTCAGAGGCTTCAGCATCATTTAAAATATATAAATCCTTTTGCATGTGACTTCTGAAGAGACAGGAATAGTAAATTCAAGATTAAACACTATTCTTTTTAATTTATATTTTGTTTGCATTTGCATTGTAATATGTTTATCCTGAAGGTAAAACTTCCAATGTCATTCACCTGTCATCCATGAACCATGTGCTGCAATCTCTCTACTTTTGGAAAGAGATGAGGTGAACCATTCTAGAGACAAAGGAACCAGTATCTTTTATGCCACCAGATTATTTGAAATTGTCTTCTAATTTTACCTGTGTCTTAACATTTTCAGGGTTATATTTAGCAGTTTACATTGAAACCTGCAGTCAAAAACATGAGTAAAAATATATTATAGAAAACTGCCCCTGTGCGATCCTTCAAGTCTCAGACTGCAAGTAGACAGAGCACTTAGACTTGAATGAAAGGAAGTTATCAGAATTCTTTGGAGGGGAATTACTGACACCACTCAGAGATCAACTGGAAAAGGCCTACATGTTAATAAAAAAGAAAAATCCTCAACTGCTCCTCTCTGCAACACTAATTTACCTAAGGTTTAACTAAGCTGGTGAGTTTCACACACAGACTGTTACATGACAGCCACAAACCACCACAGATTCCCCGGAGTGCATCAATGCCCAATAAGAGACAGAGAACAAAAACTTATTTTAGAGAAATAGAGGCAAAAAGTGAATCCAAAACAACCAAAACAGTTACAGGAAACAGCTTGAGGTAAAAAATCTGACAGTCTTGTTAGCTCATGTCAAGTCTCAACATTTTGTTGTGCCCAAAAAGGATTGAGAAAAGGATAAAGATGTTGTAACACCCATGTTATAGTAGCAGACATTAAACAATTTTACAATGGCAGCATTATTAAACACAGCCACTTTTTATTACTTATTGTAAATAAAAGCAGCTTTTGTCAAAACAGCCTCAAAGAAAGCAGCAAGTTGACCCATTTATGAAATGAAGGTTCCAGTTCGCAAGCAACTGAAAATTCATAACACCCTTAAACAGCTGCTAAAAAATACATATAATATGACTACTGCTTAACCAGCCTTTTGTCTTGTAGAATGATTCCTCATTTCATATATGAGATCAAGAAATTGCTGTTAGAATTATCTTTATACAACATGAAATTAGCAGAAAAAAATATGATAAACTAGTAATATCCAATTATGCAAAAGTTTAAAAATAAAATGTATTGATGTAGAATTGGTCTTAAATTTTTATGCCTGAATTAAATTTTCATTAAGAAAACAAAACCTCAAATCATTATCTTCTCAGAAAACCCACTGAAGCTTCCAAAGACATGTACTTTCGAAAGAGTGATAGACACTTCAGTAGCTGCAAATATCTTTAAGTAAGGAGCCCATTATTTCTACAAATGCCTTAAAGGGTTTTTTGACAAACATTAGGAAATTAATCATCTGAATGAAGCTGTTTTAAGAAAAAAAAATGTGGGGGGAATGTTGTCCATAATTTTACATTGGTGTTCCACTTCATACTATGTAGGGAGTATTGAGTTTCTGCCATAATTCCTCATTTATTTGAATTTAATAAGTTTCAAAGTTCTTGATATTATGCTTTACTACTCTGAGCCTATTGATGCATTTCCAGCAAATCCTTTTCTGTGTCCTCTTTTGGAAAAATCTTTAGAAAAACTGTGACAGCAAATGGGTGGGGGGGGGAGGGGGGAGGATGGGAGCAGGGAGAGGGAGAGAAGAGAGGAAAAAAAAAAATAGAAAAAAAAGGAAAAACGAGTCTTGCAGATCTTAGACTATTCTTTTTTCAAAGGCCTGTAGCCATCACCACACCAGAGAACCTCACACAGATTTTTATTTTTTTTTTTCAGAAAATGTTTTAACACTAGGATTTGATGTCTAGTCTCTGCTTCACAGGCATATCTCTTTAAAGGAAGCATTCCTCTCTATCATTAATGTGTAAGTCAGTCAGTCAGACCTTTTTAATAAGCACTTGAAGAGCCACTGTCTTTAGCACATGAAACTAACAAAAGCCTCATTAGTCAAATGAACAAAGAATAGTTTGAATATCAATGTATTATTTTAGAGGAAAGCCTCCAAGAGAATCTCAATGCAATTCTTTTTACTGGAGTTTCTCCTGTCCAAATTTTAATGTTCTGGACCCTACCTGTGAAAAATTGATGAACAAAGAAAGCTGTTAAAAGACAACATCCATTGCATGTAATTTTTCCAATGTTTCACTGCTTTTGACAATAATACAAGTAGATAACAGGTCTTTTTTTAAAAAAACAAACTTGTTCAACACAACTGTTTTTTTCTGCTCTGTCAGTGACCTGTTTCATAAATAACCTTGCATCAATTAACAAGGTTATTTAAGTGACCTCTTAGAGAATAATAGGGCATCATGCCTATACAAAATTTGATTAAAACCTCCTGTTCATGTCACAAGCAGAAGTAAAATCTCTACTAGGGATGTCTATAAGCAATTTGGAAAAAAAGTCACAAATGTTCTGTATAAAGATTTTGTGAAACTAAATTCAGAGACAACAGCAAGTCAGATTCTTAATTACTTACTAAAACAAAAGAGAAAAATTTCAGCAATTATTCCACACAGATAGTGCACAATGTGTTTTGTCTATACACTTGAAGGTATAATTTATCCACTTTCATAGAGAAATGCTCAAAAAATACACAGGAGGTTCTATACAGCATAAACATACAGAATGTTCCTACAGGAGCAAACAATCTAGATACCACAAATTTTCCTTTCAGACCTAGTCTTACAATACTAATACAGATAACTCAATGATAAAAAAAAATATTTTTTATTGGAATGGCATAATTAGAAAAACTAGATGGCACTCATCCTTTTTCCAGCTAAAGGTGGTAAAATAATTGGTCCTTATCAATCTTGTAGTAAATCACAGACATGTGGTACCTGGTATACCTGTCTATTAAAATCCTGCAGAATGTCATTAGCATGTTTCCCTCAAAATGCAGTACTGTTCTTCTAACACTATTCTGTCTCAAAACTGTGCTGTGAATAACTGCATACAGAAAGTGAGGAGAAAAAGCTGCAAATGGACATTAAATTTTTCGTCAGATAATAATTACAGCTAAACATTTAAAACACTTGGGGAAATGAATGCATAATGTTTATTCATCCAGATATGTTGTCAGGCAGTAAAATTACAAATGCTTTCAACCTCCAAATGGTGCTGTTAAGGAGTATTAGAATAGGTTGGAGGTGTTTGTCTTCATGCTATGACATGGAACAGCACAGATTAGCACCAAATCTTGTAGGTACAGGCTGAAAGTAGATTAAATCTGTTGCTGTATCTGGCTATTACAGCAATTCCATAGCAAGACTCAGATACAGAGATAAGAGCAAGTGGGAAAAACAATTCTGAAGTGATTCTAGAAAAAACAAGTAAGAATGGGAAATTACAGACTTCTTCCTTAAAGTAACAAAAGTGTTGACTAGAGAACTTTCAGACAAAACACATTGGAATTAAGGCATACTTCTGATACAGAATTGCAGAAAAGCCTGCCCTATAAAGGTCAAGAAAATATAGCACTAGAGGTGGTTAGACAACTAGCTTGGATATCTGACACAAAGGTTACTTGTGGGGATGTAGGGAGTTAATAAGGGGGATGCCATGAGCATAAGAATTTATACTGTTGGGTTTGTTTGGGGCTTTTCACGTCTCCTTTCTGTATTGATGACCTGGCAGAAGAAATGCGAAGAAAGGTGAGACAGTTTTTGCTGACACAAAAATGGGCTGGGGGAGTGAGTCAATACAAAAGTGAAAGCAGTATAGGTCAGAAAGTCTTGGGAAAAACTAGGAGTCTGAATGGATAAAAATGAGTTCCAAAAGTCATCCTAAAAAATCATAAAATAATGAAGCAAGAGTAGAGAAACAGGAGATCAAAACTAATTTTTTTTCACAGAACTCAGTAGAGATATAATAAAATACAACATACCAGCTTCAATAGTATTATATGCATTATTGGTCATGTTGCTGTGATTCACCACAGTTAAAAGGCAAAACAAATTTTGAAATGGTTAAGCAGCAGAGGTGAGTCTGCTGCTCCATAACAAGCCACTGGGATAACACTGGTAAGTCACCATATCAGAAAAGGAAGAATAGTTTGGAGTTGCCAAGTACACAACAGGGAGCAACTTTACATGGCAAGACTGGGATGTGGAAAGCTTGATTATTTATAAAGCTAAGGGAAATTTTGTGGCTTTTTTTCAAAAGCAAAGGTGATTATGAAGAAGCTCTATTAAGGTACACACAATCCTGAAGGGAACAGAAAGGAGAGATGCTGCAGGCTATCTGAGCTTGTGTTAAATAGAAGTACAAGGGGTTATGAACTTCAGCTTGGGGGGGAATTGGACACTAAAAGAATTTAGGTAGAGTTTTCTTGCACTGCTGCCCTTAGTGAAATATCCTACCAAGGCCAGTCATTGTAATAAGCAGTATACAAAAAGAAATATTAGAAAAGTATATTGTGGTGTGACTGTTCATTTAAAGCAGTACGGCAGCTCCATAAGGGTTTTCTGGTCTCAATATGTCAGAAACTCTCCCAACTTTGAAGAAGTTTTAAGGCACTTAGTACACTTTCAAGGAAAATACAATTAAATGGGATAAAATGCTTGAATTCTGAGCATGCAATTCAAAAGTAAGAGCACACAATAAGAATATTGCCATGCATCATGTAGTATAAACCATAGAATGAACTACACTTTATATTAACTTAATTGCTGATTATGGTATCCATCTACTATTCCATCTACTGTCCATGTAGGATGGAAAATACTAGGGACTGAGTACTCCTCGTTCTTAGAAGGGGAACAACTTAGGGATTGACACGTTAAAAAAAATTTGAAGTCTTTTATGTTTATATTCCTTAAGAAAATCAATTTTGAGGTTAGGAAGTTTCCTCATCCAGTTTTTCTAAGTATCCCTTCCAAGACTACCAGGATTAAGACTAGAACTAAATTTATTCACAAAGTGCTAAGAAAACAGCACCTTTTGATTCCTAAAAACACATAATTGCCTTAAACCTAAGAGGAAATGCTAGCTGTTCAAAAACCAAATATTATATCCTTCTCTAAGTTTCCTCCCTCGCAAAGATGAGTCTTCTAATAAAGTTCTATCCAAAGCTCTGTAAAACCATACAGTCATTCAGGTTGTAAAAGACTTCTGTGGTCATCAAGCCCAACTACTAACCTAACACTGACAGGTCCACCACTAAACCATGTCCCCAAGTGCCACATCTACAATGGCTTTTAAACACCTCTCAGGATGGTGAAAAGCACTGTCCTGAACAGTCTGTTTCAATGCTTGACAAACACTTCTGTGAAGAGATTTTTCCTAAAATATAATTAAATCTCCCTTGGCACAACTTTTAATTCATTTACTCTTGTCCTATTTCTTTCTACTCGGGAAAAGAGAACAACCCTGCCTGGCTACACCCTCCTTACAGGTGGTTGTAGAGCAGTAAGGCCCCTCCAAGCCCAGTTCTCTCATCCACTCCTCATAAATTTTGTCCTCCAGACCCTTCCCCAGCTCCATTGCCCTTCTCTGGACACGCTCCAGCACCTCAGTGTATTTCTTGCAGTGAGGTGCCCAGAACTGGACACAACACTCAAGGTGCAGCCTCACCAGGGAAGCAACTACTGCCCTGATCCTGCTGGCCACACTATTGCTGATACAGGTCAGGATGCCATTGGCATTCCTGCCCACCTGGGCACAGCTGGCTCATGTTCAGCCACTGTCAACCAGCAGCTCCAGGTCCTTTTCCACAAGGAAACTTTTCAGCTGATTACCCCAAGATGTGAATAGAGTGTCCTCCAACACTGGCAACTAGGCATTAATGTGGATTTCACACTCCCCTACTGTTAATGTTTATGATATCCCCTTGCCTAAATACCCTCACATAGCCAGCTCTGGAGACTGATGAAAGATACTGAGGTACATAGATCTTTGGGGCTAACACAGTACTCTTATATTCTCAAATATGCCAGGGAATTCCTTTTGTTTTATTACAGAATTTAGAAATCAAATGCATTTTAGCATTGCACTTCATTAACATTTGACAGCATTATACAGGGATTGAATATAATGTTGGTGGATTTTAAAATCAAAACACTTGATCTATTCAAGAGAAATTTTTTCAAACAGGACTAACGATTCAGAAACATAATTTTAGACTAAAAGCCAGGTGAACAAGCACCTGTCCTTTATGGCCGTTATTTAAAATAGAACTATGTAATCCCAGAACACCACTGCCTGAAAAACATCTACAGAAGAAACTTTTTATAATTATTTTAAAAGGAAAATTACTCTAAATGACCATTGTGCCCATACAAAACAATGTAGTCATTCAAATTAAAGCTTTGTTACTGGCTTCAGTAAAATTATTGTTTGTTACAGGTGAAATCATGTGCTGTGAAATGCCATGCTTCAGGACCACCCACAAAATTGTGTTTAGAGAGTATTAAGCCTGAGGATTACAACTGCTCAACTGAACATCAAAATTTTAAGTTCTTACAATTGAACACTCTTCGTTATCACTGTAGTAACAAATTATTTGCTCCGAATGAATGACAAACTGGCAGGTTTGATACAATGCAAAGCAGAAGAGATTTTTCTCAACCACCAACTACAAAAAAAACTCCACCAAGTTTTGAAATGGAAAATGCACTCCCTAAACATTTTAAAGCAGTGAAAAATTGTCTTTGTCTATTATCTCATTGATTTTTCTGAACAGCAAAGCTGTCAGGAGACCACTGAAGAGACTTTTTGAATCTTCCAGCAGTTTACTCTCTCAATCGCAAAATACTCTCATTTCCTAGTTAGAAACTCAGCTTGCTAACAAGTCATTTGGAGAGAGGTCTTGTTTGGAGAGGGCTTAAAAATACACTATGTGAACATATGCTGCCTATTAAGTGATGAAACCCACACCACACACAGTTAAACATGTACCATGTCTGTTTTGTTTGTTTAACAAAAAAAAAAAAATTAAATGCTTGGACCAGTTTTAAGGGATCTCTCACAAAGGTGTTCACTTGCAAATGTAATTAGCAAAATGGACTAGTCTTTCTATAACTTTGAGCCTATAACTCCCTCCCCCCTTGATGTACATCACCACACTGATGATTCTTTGCATATTCCATTTCATACTATCAAGAAGAAATTGCTCATGTAAGAAGGTTTATTAAACCCCAACCCCGCCCCAAAAAAACATTCACTAGAACCTGAACTAAGATCTCAAACTCATTTCACATAGACCATATCACAGATCTACTTAATGGCAACATTCGTTTTCCATAGACAGATTCAAACCCATTCAAAAGGGTTTCATACCTCATTATCATTTATCTAAGCACTCCTTTACCATCAAATTTACCTCTGCCATATCAAGTAGAGCTCAGAATTAAGAAGGTTTCGTAACAAAAATGCCAAGAGCAGAAAGCTGACAAATACTATGCATATTGTAATGAATTACCTACTTTAGAACACACCTATATGTTAATTCCTACACCATTTTACTGGCTATTCTCTACAAAAATTTGAGTTCTTATCAAGGAGAAAACTAAAAGGCATGTGCTCATTTTCAAGGAAATTGTAGGTAGACAGTTGGTGCATATTTTTGTAAAACAGAGAGAGCAAAGGAGAGCTGAAGCCAATGGAAGAAGACTTCCTCTTAAAAAAAAAGATCCATATTGCTGAATTATAGTACCACAGCTCTCCAACACCTGAATATTCATAGGTGAAAGTTACAGGTTTTTTTCCTGTGGAGGGAAAAAACCCCAACCAACCAATCAATAAAAAAACTAACCAAACAAACAAAAACCACACACCCAAACAAACAAACAAAATATTCCAAACCAGCTCAGCCAGCCAACAAACAACCAAAAGTACTAGTATTCCAGATGTCAAAAACTAATTATCTTCACAGTTAATTTAACTTTTGGGGTAGGTTTTGCTGTCCACTCATGACATACTTTCCAGAAACGGAGATTTTATTACCATCAGATTTTTAAATAGAGAACATCTGAATTATTACATTTTTTAAATGCTGTAGCTTTTTGAGACAGTGTTTCAGACTGATGAGTCCATTATGCAATTGTGCAGCTTGGTAGCTACTATCAGGATGAACTTTGAAAAGCAGTTAGAATTTAAAACTTTGCTTTCAAATTTATTTCACAGTTTAGCTTTGAGAGGAAGTTTTTTCTCTATAGGAATTCTCAGACAGCTATGCTGAGCAAACTAGGTACTTCTTCCTTTCAAGTCAAACCCTTTAGATTACTTTAACACACTTCTTTGTGGTTTAATTTATCATATGTCCTGGCACCATTTATCACTAAATACAGAATGATGAAGAAATGGCTCTATTAAAATGGAATAACTACTGAATTAAAAAGCTGTTAAATGAGTTGGAGTGCAGACTCCTGTTAACAATATGTGGGAAGAGTGTTTGGCTGAAATAAATTACTTTCACTGTAATAATTTGAGAAGTGCACCTTTGGAGAAACATGTTCAAAAATTCACATCTTGATTTCCTGACTAAAATCACATTCACCACTAATAATATTTTTAAATTAGCTTCATGGCTAAGGTGGAGAAAAAAATTAGTCTCAAATACTTTGGTTCAAAACCAAAATACTCTTTATTAAAAAATATATGAATGGTAGTTTTAAAAATACACATGCAAAATAAAATTGCTGATTCAAATTAAGATATATTTCTCATGCTTACCCTTAACTTAAAAAAAAAAAAACTTTTTCAATCCTTCAATGTAGTCTGCCATATAAACTTGGAAATAATATATAGCCCTGTAATTCAGAGGAGTCTGCATTGTAACTCTGAAAATTATAAACAGTCAACTACCTAATGAGTCGAGATTTTTTTTCATTTTATTGATTGGAACAGAAAATGGAGGTAAGAGAAAGTACTGAATAGATACTCAGTAAATTCATGATAATTGACATATTTCAGATATAAGCCACTTTTTTCAGATTCTAAAAAATGTTGGATTAAACAATTTATTAAACAAACAAGAGCCTATTTCTAAACAACTATTTAGTGCTTTAGACCACTGCATTCTTATTCTTGTGCTTAATCAACTCATTTCTTGTGGTTACCAGCAGCATTTACACAACCTTTATTAGGAAATTATTTAGCTCAATAAAAGGAAATGTCTACCTATCACTCAGGGCCCTCTCATGCACTGATTGATTTCACTGGAAGCAAAAATAATTTCCCAGAACTCACGTGCATCATCTTGCGCCTTTGAAACGACCTCCTAAGGGATATCTTGTAGTCACAGAGTGGCATCTTTATGGCTTTAAGAGCAGATTTTATTCCTATGAATTGTTACTAAAAAGCTGCGTCCTGACTAAGTCTGTTTTCAGGCTCTGCTGTGGCACAGAACACAAAAATAGTTATAACACGCATCTCTGTCAACGATGCCAACACCATGTGTGGACAAACATCATGTTTGAGGTGTCTGTGCAAAGGCATCTCATGATTACTTCCAGATATTCTAGAGAAAGCTAGCCATCTTACATAAAACTCCATCAAACAAAAGAAAAAAATCAATGGCCAAAAGGGTCACTGTATGTAGATTTACACTGAAATGACAGAATATGTTACCTGAACATTAGACAGTTTTATAGAACAGACAGTAATGTAGAGACTGCAAGAAGCATCCGGTATTCCTAAAGGAAAACCAAATGGAGGGCCTTTGCGCTTCTCCTCTAAAACTGAAAACAACTGTTAAGTTTACCTCAAACCCTTATGTATTTTATGTATCAGAAATACATGGGCCATAAAAAACACAAGGATTCATTTTTCATTTCAGACTTGGTTGGCGGAAAAACTCATTTTTACCTCTACAGACTGTGTGATTGTCAAGCCTGTTGTGAAATCCAGGGCAGAATATATACATTGACCTTTACACTTGCCCTCCATAGTCATCTGCATATATACCATCTTGCTTCCTTTTGCATGTACCAGAACAGAAGGAGTAAGAATAGTAGTGCAGTGACCCACTTTCATACACCCTTCTTTAGCTTTAATATACCGCGATTTTCCCCCCACGCTACTGAAGACCCCTTCATGCTTGTATACATTCATCTTGCTCTCTCCTTTGTATACACACAATACTGTGTTCATCTGGTCCAGTGCTGTAGCTAAGTCCACCTGCCCTTGCTCCTTTGCCAGCTAAAGCTCCATCAATCTGCCTAGGCCAGAATTAATACAGAAGAAATAAAAAAATCATAGTTTCTTCCATAGTTAAATTCAACAGTGTTGAAGTTAAAAGGGCCTTGAGGTTTGCGCTTTGAGGGTATTTTTGTGTTTTGTATTTTGTTGTTTGGGTCAAGGTTTTTTCAGAGAATTATAAAACTGGCAAGTTAAGAAGTGAGTGTTACCTTCAGCTGAAAACTGTATTTAAGCAAGAAATATACGCTCCAGACACTCTTTTCTGCCATGCTACCATAGAAAAAGTATGAATTAAATCTCAAGTGGTTTTTGTTTTCTTAACACGTAATCTTCATAGAATTTATCTTATTTTACTTTATACTAGTAAGAAGTTGCATAATAAAATAGATTTATTATAAAATATATCTGATAAAATAATTGCTTCTTAGAGGTTTTACCTCATTTTTAACACAGCAAATCTATCTTTATTGGTACTCAAATTATACCATGCAGAATAGCCATTCTCAAAAATGTACAGTAAATTAAAGGGTTTATTACTTGGAATGGTATTTAAACAGATGTTAAAGAGTCTCTGTTCCACAAGTAACAGAATAACTGAATCATGAGGGTTAGAAGAGACCTTCAAGAACATCTAATCCAACCATCAACACAGCACCACCATAGACACTCCTGTCCAACATCCTCAAGTGTCACATCTAGGCACTTCCTGAACACTTCCAGAGTGATTCTACCACCTTCCCAGGCAACTTTTTCTAATGCCTAACCATTCTGTCAGTGAAAGGGAGATTTCCTAATATCTAATCTGAACCTCCTCTGTGGAAAAAAACTTCAGAAATTGTCAACAGATTATCATAAAATTTAATCTAGACATAGAGATTTCAAAGTAACTTAGTTTCCAATTTGTAGAATGGGAGAAGGTGGCCAGGCAAACAAAAACCTCAACTCAGAAGAGGGAGGATCCAAGATGCCAATCTGGTCCCAAGGCTCCAGGGGAGGGCTGCCACCCCTTCTGCCCTGTGCACAGCAGTGAGAGCTCTTGGCCAACTCTGAAATATAGATTAGGACCCGTGAATTCAGTGCTCATGCAGACACACAGCAAGTTCTGATGTCTTTCACATGAAATAAATAACTAAATAAAATAGAATACAATTTACTGCTTTACCTGTTTTCTTATATTTGGCTCTGGCAATTCCTACAAATGGATTTAGGGAATAATTATAAAAACTTAAATGGCTGTCATTCATCAACACTGAAAACAGAATTCTCAAATCCTGTTTAGCACAAATGTTCCAAATGGAGGAGCTCTTACAAATGCTCTACTGGGCATAATCAAATGTCTTAAGCAGGAATAAACATACTAAGTTACCAAACAGAGGTAAGAGAAAAATGGGAAAATGCCCAGTTTCAGAGCAGGCGATAGTTTTAAGCCAAATTCATTAAAGAATGTATTTTCATTTTAAGAAGCAATAACACTGAGTATTTTACAAACTTTCTATTTCTTTAAACTTTTCTTTATAAATATTTATTTTTTAATTACATACAACATTTCATTTCTGTTAATAATTTTGATTTCTTCTTTCAGAGTTTTCAGGCTTTTTTTTTTTTTTCATAGATTTAACCACATTTCTCAATGTTAGGGAAAGCACCCCACACAATAACCTCCTAAGGAGCACACAGTTCATTGGCTGGGAATCCAAACAAATTTGAACAGCTCAAAGAGAACAGAGCTTTTCAATAGTTAATATTCCATCAATTTAATATCTCTAATTATTTTCCCTCTGCAGCTTTGATGGGTAGTTATAGCCTGGAATAAAAACACTGTGGTAAGGACGACTGCACAGCAAGGTTAAGTGCCTTCTTGTCTTCAGTACCAATAATTACCTTTAAAAAAAAAAGCTGTTTTCAGATTTGACAGTTAATTTACTAATGAGTACGTGGACCCAATTTATAATAAAGCAATATTGACCAGAAATAATCCTGCATTGGTACTCATTCGAATTATTTTATTGTTCAAGTCTTCTATTAAATAAATTGGAAAAGATTAATTTTGCAAGATGGATTGTCAGAGGCTGCTGCATACACCAGATACATGTCAGCACTAAGTTTAATTATTGATCACAATACAATAGTGCTGAGTATTCCAATCCCCAAACAGCTTCCAGTAACTATCAGCAGATTCCAAATATAGAAATTCAAGAGAAAAAATTTGATTGCAGATGACTACATTTTAAAATAAATAAATAATTCATTAGCACCCAATAAAAAATTAATTTTAAAGTACAATTCAGATCACTCACTAGAACATATAACAAGTAATCAGAAAATGAAAGTGCCTCCTTTCTTGTGACAAACTTTAATGAAGCAGCATAATGTGCTTTTGATCAGAGAATTCCTATGATTTACCAGTTCTGGAAGAGAAATTATAGTTGGAAATGGAGGTTGGTTGGGGCAGAGTCCCTCATAACAGCCTGTCTTGTTACAAAACAAATGTAAATATTGCAGGAAGTACAGTAGAACACTCAATTTACAGAAACATGTAACAGAAAATGTGTAAGGATGCCTCTTTGAAAATAAACCCATTTTCCAGCTCTAAATAAGTTCTCTGACTGTAGAAAGCAGTCTAACAGGACAATCCCAATGCTTTCTAGAAGCAGTCAGTGGTGGAAAGTTTTCCTTTTAATTTTACAAAGTTTAGCGAATGGACAAGATAAATGCCTATCTGAGATTTTGCACCTAGTCCTTAGAAATCTCTCAGAAAAAAAGACAAAGGAGGGTGAAGTTATAGGCTGATGAAATTCAGTCGAGTTACTAATTCCAGAGTGGCAAGTCATTATAAGAGCAATCTTAGATAAAGGAAACAGCAGGTATAGGTATGTGTAAATGTTCATTAAGATACATAGATAAGTATGTATTGTAGCAGGAAAGATGGAAACAGCATACAATTCTTTATTTTTAACACAATGACAAGTACTAATATAATATTAGTATGGTCACTACAAAGCAATTTTCACAGTTTAATTCTCTACAGTTACTGTTTGAATTTATAGATTTTATTAACTTTCATAGAAATAATATTAATGAAGGCAACTGTTTTTCTAGTGAATTTTAGCATACATCCTGGAAACTTTTCAACTTCCTCTGACCTTTTAAACAATACTTTCAGAGTGTAATTCTGCTTCATTTACAGCAAAAATAATTTTCCAAGCCAGTATCCAATATCACAGAGAGTCCAAGTCCACTTTAACATTATCATCATAAACATAGCAGAAACAGCACCAAGGTAATTTGAAGATTATTCAAAAAATAAACAAGCCCTTCCAAGGCTTTTTTAGAAGCAGCTACAAAGTTCTAAATTTTACTCACTGTTACAAATATCGATGTTAACTCATAAATCTGAGCTTCATCCAACACCTGCTGCAGTCAATAAAATTGCCCCCTTGACTTAACCATGTGCTGGATCATGTCCTTTGTGACAATTATAACACACTTACCAAATGTTACATCCCCAGACCGGGAGAGTTTTTAATTGAGCTTTAAAAGTTTTTATTAAACTCTTGCTATATTCCAAAAGACCAAACACAGCTTGCCACAGAGAGTCCTGGAGAGTCTCCCAGGAGCACTAAACTCTTCTGATGAGTCTAAAGGAATGCTTGGCACCCTCACTGATTTTCACGAGGTCTGTGACTGCCTTTGGCAGCCATTGAGCTCCTCTCAGCATAACCTGCTCTAACATTTCTATGCCAGTTTAGGAGTATTCCACTAGCTCAGAGAAATTAATTAGTTTTTTTAAAAAAATGGCTATTGCAAACGTCACTAATATATGCCCCTAAAGTCATTTGAGGTGTAAAAGCAACATTGTACCGGCCCTTACACCCACAGCCATTTTATCAGGGGAAAGACATGGGTTCTCAGCTGTTCCTTAAGCTATTGAAGCCTGGATACAAGGTAGACAAAATTTTCTTTCAATTCTGCGTTACTCACAGCAGAAGATATTCTGGTCCATTTAATTCCCTTCTCCCGTTACAGCTGATGGTAGGCACACTGGCAAATATCAGCATTTAATAAATAAATTTTAAAAACCCAAGCCAAAACAAAAAACACACAAGGAAACAACCAAACCACTTCAAAATGAGGTCACAGAAGATGAAGGTTACAGAGTTAAGAGAATCTTTTGAGTATGTTTAGGCGTTCAGGAAAACTATTTTTAAGTATAAATTATGTTAAATACAAAAGGTATCTCTTAAGCAGCTTTCTCTAAAAACATGATTTCTCAGACTAGGTAGTCTGTTGAAATAGATTGATGCATCCCTTCTGTCATCTCACCCCCAATACTTCTATGCAGATCCAAGCACTTAATTTCAAGCATATATGAAGTCCAGTGAGGGGGACAAAAAAGGGGCCCTCATTTGCTTAGAGTAGGAATCTTTCCTATACTAAAAACAAAGTCTTTTAAAGTCCCAGCAGCATTTTCCAAACACCCCAAAACAACTCTTAGAGAAGCAGTTTTCACCTTAACTCAGTTCACTTAGTGCAAACACAAAGGAGATACATTGCTGATCATTAATTGTTAGTACAGAACATCAACCCTTTACTCCTGCAATAAATATAGGAATTCAGGTTGTGTGAATATATATATTATATTTATCAGAAATTAGATTCCAAAAGCAACTGCATGAATTTCATGCTTTAATCCGTAAATGTCAATTCTAAATTTGAAAATTTGTTCATTTGTAAAAGATGTAAAAATCAGCAGTTGTGTAGAACAGATAAAAACAAGTCAAAAGAACATAAATCTGTTCAAAATGAGTTTAACATTATGAGAATTTACTTTTACATTATGTTCAAGTCTTATTTTAAACTCAGAAAGAAATAGCCAGATTTAAACTGCCTCTTTCCTGCAAGCCACTCAGAAATGCATACTATTAATGAGTGAAAAAATAATACCAATTACTTGTAAACATTTTTTCCTCCTCAACCATGAAAAGCAAGAATTTAAAATACTTTCACATAAAATTAAATGGTTAAAATTTCAGCCCATACAGCTCAAACCTGAAAGCCGGTGTTGACTTTTATCATTGCTCTCACTCAAAACAAAGCACCTTTAAGGAAAAAAAAAAAGAATGAAAGCTGTCACTTTCACCTTTATCATAATCAACGGCACCAAATGAATGGCTTTGCAGGGATTCCAAGACTGGTAAAATTTGCCTAAGTTTTTTTTTTTTATTCTCTATAGTTCTTTATTTTTTTCCCTCAAATATGAACAAACTAAAAAATCCTACATGGAGGAAAATGATGAAATCAACCCAGAGAGAGTCATGGAGAGCAGCTTAGAGTTAAATAATGGAACAGCTTTGTGGTTACCATTCACACAGCTCTCCGAGTCGGGGCTATCAGGCAATGAAGTAGAATAATGAAGCTACTCCTTCAGATAAGAGATCGGCTTTATAAATATGATCTTTTGTACAGCAGCTGTAGAACTGTACACTTGAAAATAAGCTTGTCATATCTCTGACAGCAGGTGAAGTGTCTCGGGTTTGTGTATGCTTATGAGTTTCTGGGAATATTAGTAAGTTTACAGAAATAAAAACAGAACAAAGAAATTCTTCAGGAGAAAAAGCTTCCCAGCCCATACGAGCTGTTGCCTGAATGCACACACACATGGTCAGCAGCCAGTTACATGCCTGTGGCTTGGAGAACAGGGTTCAGAACCATCATTTCTAAAAGTGCATGGCATCCTTTTCCTTGCATGGTAGAAACATCCCTTCTATAACAGCAGCATAGGAATATATCCTCTTTCCAAGCTACCACTAGGCTAACAGGGCAGTACCTAATGAAATACATAAATAGATCTGACATCTTGTCCATAGGGGACCACTGGACAGTACCAAAGCCATAAAATAGCACATTATGTGCTCAAACACTATGTGTATATGCACTATTGAAACATTTGCCATGTGGTAATATCAGAACAATATTTGCAGGCATACTGAGCAGTGTGTTTTTATTTCCAGTTGTCTCATGAATAAATTAATAAGAAATCGAAAGAAGAAGTTCTTGAAAATTTTGATGTGTATTAATATGTAGCTCTTTAAAATCTTATCACACAAAGTTAATTGAAAAATTGTTTATTTCTTTTTTCAGGGCAAGGGAGAATTTCTTTTCTGGTTTGGTGGGTTCATTTTTCTAGTTTAAAAAAAAAATTACTGCATTTCCCAAGTTTCTGATATATGATTTTTGCTTTTTTTAAAAGACTAGTTTA
>NC_079341.1:18262371-18309708 GCF_029582105.1 Oenanthe melanoleuca | reverse complement strand
GTGGGTCCAGGGATAATTTTCAGTATTAAGATTCAAACTTGCAATTTCATTTTGTGACAAACAGTCTTCCAGTTGTTATTTCAGCAAAATCAGAAATTCGATGCAAGCAAGTTTTCTGTAATTAAAACTTGAAATAGAAAGTGCAGAAAAAATGACTACCAGTTCCAGTAGTAATTGTTGCTGTTGGGATGGCAGTAAGATTGCTGGTGTTATTAGAAGGAACAGTTACCAATTGCCTCTGGTAACCTGAGTGGATGTTCTGAGATGTTACAGTAGTTCATGTTCTCCTGCAGGATGATACAGAAGCATAAGGACAAAGCTTTTGAACAATTAAGTGCACAGATGAATGAGACATTTAAGATTGAAGATGATCGTCTTGCTAGAGGAGCTGCAGAGGTAGAAGTTGAGTACCAAATTCAAAACAAAGAGAAAGAAACTAAAAAAAAGGCTGCTATTGAATCTATTGAAGAACACAGAGTCAGTGTGGTAAGAAACGGGGACTGTCCTTGCTCCTCTGTCATATACTTGTACATAGGAATAGTGTTTGGAAATGCCATAGGTTCTAGCATAGTCATCTGGAGTGAGAGACACATGCAGGTTCTCACCAGTTGCTTCTCATTTGTCATCTAGAATTTTAGAATTAAATCCTTAAGAAAGGTTACAAGCAGCATATGTGGTGATCTCTTCAAAAACATTAGACTGAGAAGGCTCTGTAGTTTGTAATTTGTGAAACTCTACACTGCTTACTCCATCTGATGAGCCTGGCCCAGACCACAGTTGGTGACTGGTGCCATGCATCAGCAGGCTTCAGCAAGTCCGCTGACACCTTTCCTGGAGTCCCCTCTCCCTTACCCCCTTCTGTGTTGGGCACACATCTGCCAGGGCTGCTTAAAACCTGGGCTTGGACCCTGGCCAGCCACAGTGACTGTGCTTATCGGAGCACTGATACAGGGCTGCTTCTGCAGGGAGATACAACTTCCAGCTTAGCAGGCCAGCTCTTTGGGTAACTTTGTGTGTTTTGTAAACTACAGATGAAGTTGAAAGGGGAAAAGGAGAGACAGGAGAAAGAAGACAACGAGAAGGATCGTAATCAGTGGATGACAGAAAATGGCATCTACCTGGAAATGGAAAAAGCCAAGAAACAAAGACAGCGTGATGCAAACATGGAAGTACAAAAAATTCTGCTCCAGCAAATGGTAAATAGAAGAACTGTATACTGTAAGCCCCTTCAGAAAGAAGCACACTAAACCCATAGTATTAGACCTCTTGGGCGATGTGGGAGTCCAGAGTGTTCCTCTGGCTTCCCTGGAAGGTTTAAGACCCCCCTGGCAGGGTCCCCAAAGACCCTGGAATGAGACCCAGGTGTCTCAGGGGCTGGATTTATCTCCTTGGAACAATTTACCAACATTGAGAGAAGAAATGCAAGCCACAAAAATAAATAGAGTGTAAATTAGACTGTTAGAATGTAGAATTAGCAGATTTCTAGAATGTTTGTGATAAGGGACACGTGGCCAACATGGAGAATTGGGGGTGTGGATACCTCTTCCTCCTTCTTCTCCGTGTCATCCATGCTGGGTGACACGCTGGCACTTTTAGATTGGATGAGAACAGAGCTGGACCATGTAACAAGATTGTATTGTATTGGGGGTCATTTGTAAATACCTAGTACGTAACTTAGACTATAAAAGATAAGTCCTGCCTCTGCCAGGCAGATTCTGCCCTGGACGTCTGGCGAACAGACCACTGTTCGCTGGACAAAGCATTCCTGAGATAAGGAAGAATAAACAACCATGAAAACCTCTGAGAACAGCCTCCTGCAGTCTCTCATTGATGGGCATTGGAAAGAGCTGGGTTCCAGACCACCTGCATGTCCACCTAAGGTGATCTCAAGTCTAAGGAGACACCTCGGGATGTGACAGGGCAGAAGAGAGAGAGGGAGAGAGACAAAGGTTGCTGTGGATGTGCATTTCAGTTTGGTTTTTATCTGTATGCACTGCAGCTGCTTATGTTGGAGAGGTGACTGTACCCATGGGCCACAAGAGGCTTGTTTATGGACTGAGGAGGTTATTGCTGAGAACTTGACAATGCACGATACATGTGTTTCAGAGGTGCATGGGCCTCCTCCTAGAGCAGAAGAACAGAAGTCTCTTTCAGGCAAACTTGGCCCATGTGAGTCAGGGAGGATTACTGTGAGGGCTGGTAATAACAGATCAACAATGACATATCACATCCTGTCCTGTGCCATGACATTTTTTCAACCGTGCACTGCTGTCTTCTTGTATCTTCTGGCCAGGTCACTAAAAAGCAGCAGCTAATGCTGATGTTCACTCAGCTACTTAATGTACCCTTTCTGGGGGGATATGGCAGAGAAGTGGGGAGGGATGATAAGTGCCAAGTATTAACTAAGAATGCTGCAGACCTTCTGTAAGCTTTCACCCTCTTTCAGCTTTACAGGATGGTGATGTTAAGAACAAAATACTAAGCTTTGTTATTTCCTTTTCTTCATCAGGCTGAAAAGCAGGCAAGAAAAGAGCAGGAAAAGCAAGCAGACTTGGACTACGATGCTCAGAGAGAGGGTGCTTTTCATCAGGATCGAGCATTTCGGAGATAAAGACAGTGAGTAAATCAGTGCTATTACTGGATGTAACTTCTATTCTCTCCAAAACATTCAAGGAAGCAACAAGATGTAGGCTTCCTAATTAGGACAACTGCAAGAATGGTGGAGTGGATAATCTGCAGTATTAGAAACAGTAAAAATTGGGGGGGGGGGTGGGTGGGTGAAGATGGTTGATACAATGCCTTCCTGTCTCTTGTACGTGAGCTCCCAGTTTGCTCAGGCTTGGTATTTTTCCAGTGCCTTTTAGAGCCTGCTTTGGCTCTCAAAGCTCTGCCTGAGGGCAGGGCTGAGAACTCTCCTCAGGGCCAGCACAGACTATTATTGTCTTGGTCAGTCCTGCTGTGGTCTGGGCTGCTGCACTCTTTTTGGATAGAAGAACATGATTGGGTGGAGCTGACTCTCTACCATGTCAGTTAGCAAGGCCTATTATTCTGTAATGTGAACCAAAGCACAGTAAGTAGGAACAATGAAGACTTGTTTCAAAACCTCACTTCTGACCTAAAGTAAAAGACTAACATTGCTGCACTATCAACTAAAAGTCACACAGAGTTCTTTCCAATTACCTTGGAGTAATTAATTTTGGAAGTTTTATATTACAAAAAGATAAATGGCAATTAACTTGTGGAATTGTCCCTCAATACTTTTTTCCTTAGTTCACTAATGAAAAATTTGTTTCCCTTCTCTCTGAGCCAGTGCTCATTTTATTACATGAAGCTTTTTTTCAGCAAGCAGAAAGAATGGCAACTTTTGTAAAAGCCTTTTGATGGCAGAAGCTGGAGCCTTAAGAAGTATTGACTACAGCAGGAGTGGTGCTGAAACCTGCAGAGCTCGATAATGCTCCAAATGCATCCCTAAGTGCAAATTTGCACATGCTCACTACTATGCAATTGGTGAGTTAAATGGGTTTTTAGTCTACCTCCACAGCAGCAAGAACAAGGTGGATTGCAGCCTCATTTCCTACTCAGCTTCCAGGAATGTCCTGTTCTGCAGATCACATATGTCTGCATTTGAAGTCTACAGCCTGCTTCCATCAGGAAATCCAGAAAACCCATCAAACTCCAGTATCAGAAAACTTTTCATTTCAGTATATTGAGTAAAATGGGAATCCCATGTAATTTTAAAGCATGTTGGCTAAATAAGGATTTATTTACCCAAATTCAGCATGAAAAAAATGCAGCAGCAATTACGATCTCAATTTATTCTATTGACTCTGAGATGCCCATGCTTTGTATGCTTATTTTAAATAACTAATTCTAGTTAGTGATTTTCTGTAAAACCTGTATAAAGCATAGTATGATGACACTAGATCAGAATGGCCAGAGGTGGTGGAATGTTGCTAGTAAAAGGTGTCCAGTGTAAAGCAGAAGGCTGGTCTAGCAGCTCACCAGAGTCCTTTTCAGCTGCCATTGAAAGATGGTAACAAAACAGAGGGAGATGAACTGTAGTTGATAAAAAGTGGAACTGGAAGAACCTACTTAGTGAGAGGTACCTCTCATTTAATGCCTAGGGCCACTCTTGTATTAGTTATTAGCTGGAGTCACTGATCCTGAAGGTATTTAGATGTGTAGATGGTTCTTAGGGACATGGATTAGCTAGTGTTGGACTTCAGTACTAGGTAAAGAGCTAGACTTGATCTTAAAGGTCTCTTTCAATCTAAATTATTTATAAAGTTTTAATAGCTAGTAAATCAGAAAATGCTTTAAGAAATAATTTGACTAGTAAACTTTAATTATTGGTTTTGCTCTAAAAAGCATCCACTCAGATATTGCAGCAGATAAGAGTCCTAATAGCTATTAGCCTGATTTGAAGATCAAGACCTTAGAAATGCAAGGCAACCCTAAGAGGGACTGAAACAGAGACCTTAAATCAAACTGCATTTTTTCCACACCTGTGATCCAACTCTGTAAGTAGAACAGCAACTTTAGTTTGAACCTGTGGGCCTCCAGTGTCTAACATGGTACTCTGACAAACAGTATTTCAACTCATACCTGTGTGGCAGTAGACATGTAAGAGAGTATTATTTTCATGGATCTAATTCAACTCTTACCTAGGGAATGGAAGAGAAGAGCTCTCTAAAATGCCTTATATCCTAAGGGAATTTGAATTAACTGTGCAGCTCTTTATTGTAGGTAGTGTTCCAGGTTGGTGTTAGATCTGTGCAAGTTCTTTTAGCATGACAGTCTTTGTTACCAATTAGCTCTGAGGAAGTTTGAAGAGGATACATACCTGGAAACAAAATTGTCCATGAACAGAAGAGCTGGCACCATGATGGGACTATTAAGGATGAACATTTTCACATCCCAATACAAACTTGCTCTATACTTCTGAAAAACAAAAAAAAAATTTTTAAAGCTTAATTTTCATGTTAGGTCAAATAATTTACTCTGTTTCAACAGCTAAATTCTTTCAAATGTCTGTTATTAACTTAGGCCTTCCTGTTATCTCTTGAATGGAACAGTGCTGTAACTAGTCTGTAATCTTCCTCCTTGTTCTGGCAGTGCATTCTTGTTTCTGATACTGATCTTCCTTCCTGTTCTGGCAGTGTATTTCTGAAAAACAGAAAATTCATTACCTCTAAATAGCATGCAAAAATTCCCAATATCAGTGAAGGCCAAGACTTTAGAGGGAGATGAATGTGAGATATTCAAGAAAACTGTATGAGATGTCTCCTTTGGAATTATCTTAATTTCTTTCTGTTTAGAATAAGTTGTGGTATAGGCTTTGTTAAGCTTGTAATGTGTGAAGTCATTGCTTTCACACACTGCACTGCCATCACTTTAACCTAAGCTTCTTTTTGTCTTGGTATATCATGGCTTTGATATTACCGTGTATTTAAGTGAATAACGAATTATTCAAATCTGTTCTCTGATCTGGTAAACCAATCTCTCTCTAGTAAGCATTCTTAAAGCAGAGCTGTTTGTAGCTTGTTGACACGGTCTTGCATAAACCAGCATAGCACTTTGTTTTTTCTGTGGATTGCCTCAGCTCCCATACATTACCCAGAGAAATTAACAATTCTGTTGGGCACTGCAGGCCCAGGAAAATTCAACACCGCATATCTGTTAACATAATAATTGCACGCCCCTTCCCCAGTGAGTAGCATCTGGTCTGATTCCTTTTCTGTGTAAAAGGAAAATAAGCAAAGGTTAGAAAGAAAAAGCAGCATGTACTGAAAAGAAGTGTGTGTTACTGAGCAGACTGAAAAAAATCCAACAACTGGCACAGTGGACAAGGGCAAAGTTTGGAACTATCTTTGGTAAAGCTTGTAAGTATTTCTGCATTAGTTTCAGCTACATTCAGTGCATATACAATTCATAGAAGCTACTAGTTATACACTTAAACTGTTTCTTTTTTCTTTATAAATCTGACCACTACAGAAGCATCTACAAAGGAGTAAGAAGCTAGCCACGCTCTCCTTCCACATGCCTGCGAAACCAATCAGTGCCCAACAGCAGAAGCTAACTGTGGACCAAGTTACAAAACATGCTATTTGCTAGAACCTGCCTATAATTCAAGCTCAAGAAACAAGTGCCTAGCCTGCAACTGTACTTAGTCTAATATTATTATGGAACAAAGCAGTAGATTCTTTTCAGAAAGTGATGAGGTAACAACCAAAGGTAAACTATCAGTTCATATGTACTGTACTCTTTGAATATTGCTGGGCCTCCAGGCTTAATTCAAACTTTTTGACTTGAAAAAAAAAAATCTTACTGAGCAAACAAAATTGAGTACATCTGTCTACAACAATAAAATCTATGTTGACTGTACCTTTTATTTGTGACAGTTTTTCTACTTACTTTTACTTTGGAGGATGCAATGGAAGGTAGAAATAGTATCTTGAGAAGTTGTGGCATTGGCTGAGTCTTTTAATCCCGTATGGGAGATGTCTGCAACAAGACTTCGTATTTAGCACCCCAGCTAACCTGGCTGACCACAGGAAATGGGAAAAACACTCTTCTGTCATTTCCTAAGCACTCTGTGCCAACCAGCCAGGCTGTGATACTGCTGTAGGTGACTTTTTGATTGAAAATTGTTATTTCACTCAAATTCTAAACTGACTGTAAGCTGTGTTACTACTCCATTTATATTCATATTGAACAGATAGTTCTTCTGTAACAAGTGAAAACTGTTCTGCTTCACATTCATACACACACACAAAGACTTGCATTTTTTCAAGTAGAAGACCACATCTGGCAACAAGCAGCGTTTGCAATTAAGAATTGAAATTAAGGTCAACTTCATTACATGGCTGCATTTTTATATGTTACCATATAGTAATAATAAACTGTTGTTTGCCATTCTGTTGTAGAAA
Source organism: Oenanthe melanoleuca (assembly GCF_029582105.1). Taxonomy (NCBI): domain Eukaryota; kingdom Metazoa; phylum Chordata; class Aves; order Passeriformes; family Muscicapidae; genus Oenanthe; species Oenanthe melanoleuca. The sequence goes on along the minus strand of NC_079341.1, from coordinate 18,302,779 downwards.
TTCTTAATTGTACCTGCTATTTTGCACTATCATGTAATGTAACATGGAATAAAAATCTAACTTCACATCTTCAGTAAAAATTCATCGATCTTGGTTTAACTGAGGAGGTCATATCCTGACATCATATAACTCTGCTTTGTAAATCTGTACTCAAAGTATCAAAACTTAGAAGGCTGGTTGGCCAAGCACATTTACCCTGAGATGAGCTCACTTGGTCAGAGCATGGTGCTAAAAACGCTGAGCTCATGGCTTGGATCCCTGTATGGCCCACTCATGTAAGGGCTGACCTGCTGATTCTTGTAGGGCCCTTCCAGCTTGGAATATTCTGTGCATTTACAAGCACAGGTTGCACAATATGACTTAGAAATGATTATTTCTCTAAATACAGAAGATGCTAATACTTTAATACTTTATAATATTTTATAACTGCTATTCCTTTTGTGAAATTTAATACTAGAACTAGAAAACTTATTTTCATATCGTACTTAAAAACCCCCAAAAACCCAAAGAGTTGAACATTACATTTGGCCATTACACAACAAATTTTGTTGAAAAAATGTTCCTAATGATATGAATTTTTCAAGGGTGAAAAGCAAGAGTTAAACTCAAAGTACATAAGCACCAAAATGGAAAGCTGAAGTCTCATGCTAGGTAACTGCAGAACTGTACCAAACTCAAATTTTGTAAAATGCAGTTCACAGACTTTTTGAAGTGCATTTTCTTTAATAATTTAGTCAAATACTGCATTAGGAAAATTACTATTTTCAGTAAAGGGAAGGTATGTAACAGTTGTGTACATTTCCATTAATTTGACTCCAGAAGTGTGGCTGACCACCCCCCTACCCCAGCAAAAGAAAAAACCAAAAACAACAACTTCAAAACACCAAACAAAATTACCAACCCCCCAAAAAGAACACTTTCATGGCTGCTGCTTTTATAAAATTTTAGCATATATATCATTAGGTTTTCTATCACAAGGATAGACCTAAAAGCAGTAATATCCATTTTTTGCTTATCAGAAAAGCAATGAGTCTATCATGCCCCTAGAGGTGTTTCCAAAAATACTTTATTTGCTTCAATAAATCAACAGTTCCAGAACAAGCAGCTAAAGGACTGCTTCTTTTGTTTACATTAACCTAAAATCCATTTGCCGGGCTGACACTATTACAAATTAGACATTATTGGGGATCACTGCAAATTCTTCAACGCATCTGACAAAGAACACTGCAAGAAAAGCCTGTAGTCCGGGATTTCAAGTACAAAGTGCGAAGTTTTAGGCTAAAATTTTAACAACCAAATGTAACAAAGCATTAAAATGTAACCATTGCCTTTTATCTTTCTTAAAAAATATAAACTGAAACAAACAGAACAACTGAAACACTATGGCTGTGTTAAAGAATTAGCAGACAGCAACACATTTTTTTACAGGTAATAGTGTCTACATAATTGCACATTCTATCTACCCACTCTCAGCACGAATTTCTGCTTCTGAGTTGATGGCAGTACCCAGAGAATCCAGTATAAAATAACAGTCTCTTTCTAGTAAAGTTTGGAAAGCCACTGTCAATTACAAATTCAGCATCTATATGCTGCATGGCTTTAGTAAAATCTCAGCATCTGTTGTTGATACAACAGAGAGTGCATGTCTAACCTCTGGAAGTTATTTCAAGCCTGCATGGACATTTAAACATACACCTACTAAGTTAGTCCAGCAATCTCTGCCCTTGTTTTAGATTGTGTCTTGGGGTTCATTAATTCCCAGGAATAAGATCAGTTCTGGGGTACGAGCAGAAAAAGCTGTACTCCACGACTTTTTTCCTGCATTCACAAGGAAAGAAAGATCATGAGCATTGCTTTTATTGCCTCTGGAATACTTAGTCTTCCAAAACAGTCCTCTGAGCCAAAAGCCAATGAATGACCTGACACAGATGTCAAAGATGGCACTAAGCTATACTGTGACTACAGCACACGGTGGCTACTGTGAGGCTGGAAAGAGGAAAGCTCTGTCACTGAGGGAATAAACACTTCCAGGACTGCAAGAGCAAGTCAGTGCCTCCTCACAAAGCAGCAAGAACTGACTAGTGCTCGAAGACATCTTGCTGTCCCTGTGACTGAGCTTTAGTCCCAGCAAGTTCTGAATCAACATTCTCAATTTCCAGTTTGATAAAGAAAAGCACAAATTTGGCAAGCTCTCCCTTGTACAAGACTGCAAGTGTGCTTCTGTTTAAACAAAGTGCTCCCCACCAAACCAACTTACCACCAAATACAATACAGGCAACTGTATCCCTTCACCTACAATTTAGTGTAGCCAGCTTTTAAACAAAACCAAAATACATTAAAAACAAGAAAATGGGCTTTATGCCACCAACTCAGATGAATTTTTAATGTGCTATAAAAGAATTAAAGTCCATTTAACTTGTGCAAATAATTTTCTGAACTGTAACAAAGTCCATACAAAAGGGTATGCAAATGCATGTTTTAAAGTAAGTAGTTACAGCTGCAAACTACAATTGGATATAATCTCCATTTTGAGATTTTAAATTAAACACAATTTAAAAAATATTCTATGGATTACTGTATTGCTGACTGCCTGTATTTTCCCCCTTCTACAGCAGAGTCAGAAGAGTTGTGGATTGTTTTGTTCACATGCTTATACAAGCTTCAGTGATATTGGCAAGAATATTCTCAGTAGTGCAAATAAACTTCTTCAGCAATAGGTTGCTCGTGTGTCAGCTCCATTAAAAATAATGAAACAACATTGCAAACAGTTTTCAAATGAGACTCTGAAGCACATGGCATGCATAGGACAGTATAAATACATGGTTAAGCTGCCACACAAAACTTTCTGAAGCCTAACTTCCTACCTTTATTCTTATTACAATCCCCCAAAATAGGACTACAACTTCTCTACAGTCCTACGAAGTTCAGAAAGAGATTTACTATAAAGGTCTTTGGTTCACTCCTCTGAGTTCTCTTAAGTAACAGCTGTGTCATGCACCCACATGTGGACCAAAATGGTTTTAAACATTCTGCATAAAATGACCACTGAAATGCAAAATCCACAGGAGGCGTTTCTAAAACACAGTAAAAAAGCAAAAAAGCACTTGACAGCCAAAGCAGCTCCACTAACTTTTCTGCTAAAAAGTCACTCTACACACTTCCAGTTTTCTTCCTTTAAAAATATCACGTTGTTCACAATCCTAGGTTTTCTTTTGCTTTCAAGACACAACTATTCTTTAGAATAAGAACTGTCTGGATAATGATTTTAAGCACATTTCGGCATTTCTCCAAATCTGCTGTAAACAAACACTGATCGCAAAGTGTGCTATAAAGTGAAAATGTTGACAAACTCATTACAAAGACAGTAAAAGCAAGTTGTGTCACCCAGTGAAAGATTTGGCAAAAATTTCAACTATTACAATATTGTTTTGTTTTGACACAGCTTAAAATTAATGCTTGTCACTTCCCTTCAAGATTTTAAGATTTGCCAGTCTTAGATGTGAATAGTTTCATGGACTGGAAGGAGTGTTGAGGTTTGTACCATATCTACCCTTTCAGACCACTGCACTGAGTTACCACATACCAGCTGCTCTTTGGGGATTGCACATATGGGAGCAGTGCTGCAGCAACACAAGCCAAACTCCTTCTCTTCTACATGAAGGTGTGGTGGTGAAATACAAACTGGGGTGGTACCTGGAGGCAGGACAGGAAAGCAGAAAAGGGAGCAAATTGGTTTGAGGGACACATACATAGTAGACAATGAGAAGGAATTCACAGTACAGTCTTTAGAATAAGGGGAAACAAGGAAGAAAGCAAATTTCAGCTTTTTAAAAAAATTAAGAACATGTCTTAAAACACTACTTGAAATTGTTTCAATTACTCCAAAAACCAGTACTGGAGATCTGCAAGAGTTCTCATGGAGTTGTTAAGCAACAAAAGTTGAAAGGATTTCCTGGTTCCTTATCTGACCCCACTCTAAGTTCTGGGAATCTGCTTCATCTCTGTGAATCCACTAATCAGGTAACAGAGGCATGTAGTCTGAAGCATCCATTTCTGCAGTAGACAACGTGAAAGCATGAAATGAAAAGAGGTTAAGGGGAAAAAAGTTATGCTGATGAACACTTAAAATTTTTTTTTTAGGACAAGGAAATAACTCTCAAACACAGATGACTGCTTTACAAGATGAATGAATTCTACTGTTGGCAGTGACAGAAGTACAAACAGTAAAGATTTACTTAAATTAATTTTGTGATTACAATAAAAACTAAAATAATTTACCTCTACAAATCAATTTCCTTATAATTTATACCTACTGAAAAACAGATGCAGCAAGACTGGAGAAATGGACACCTTGCAATATTCTCCTAGCTTTAAGATGACATGTAGTTTATCTGCATCTTTCTTCTTCATATATGGAACAAACCTCTTCGCAGGCAGCCACTGCCTGCACTGAACTATGTTCATCAGGTAAAAAATATATATGGCATGGAAGTTACCTTTCTAGCTGACAACACACAAGAATATATAATCCAATGAAATATTTAAAACACAGCACACTGTATTACACATGTAATTTGTTTTTCATTTCAAGTTTATTAAAACTTTAGCAGTACAAATGATCCAGGTTTTAGATTATCAAAAGACCAAACTGAAGTCCACATCTTTAAAAAAGGCGTTCCCCAAAACGTCTCTAAAACTTTGAGACAATGGAAACATTAAGTCCACAAACTCATCCATGCCTGTCATCATCTGTTCCAGGACTTGTTTCACGATCAGACTTTTTATCCTTACTAGGGGCATGATCTCTTTCCTGACTCTTTGATTTTTGGTTTATTTCTTTTTCTGCTGAGGATCTGGTCTTTTCCTTTTCTTTACTGCTGCGTGAGTATGATTTTTTTGATTCTCTCTCTTTGCTACTTGGTCTCTTTTTTGAGTCTGGACTTCTATCCTGATCTCTACTGGACTTCTTATCTCTGCTAGATTCAGGACTACTACTTTCATGGCTTTTTGAACGCCTCTTCCTTTGGCTTTCACTACCATTCCTCTTATATGAGCTTCTACTTTCCCTATTTGAATACCTCTCTCTGTTTCTGCTTTGACTTTCATCCCTCTCTGAACTCCTTGATTCTCTCCTCCTCCTAGTTTCTCTTCCTCTGTATTTATCTGGTGTACCTCTCCTTTCTCTGCTTCTTGATCTTCCTCTCCTTCTTGTTTCTCTATCTCTATTCCTTGAATAGTCCTTACTTCTACTGCGATCCCTGTCCCTGCTTCTTGATCTTCCTCTCCTACCCCTATCTCTGCTTTTGCTTCTATCCCTTGTTCTGCTGCTGGAGCTGTGTTTTCCTCTAGCATGCTCACGCTCTTTGCTTCTTGACTTGCGTTTCTCCCTGTCTTTGCTCTTCCTATGCTCTTGTTCATTATTTCTTGAGCCTGCTCTTTTACTTCTCTCCTTGCTCCTACTTCTTTCTTTCTCTCTCCCTCTAGAATCATAGTGCTTTTCTTTTTCTCTACCTTTCTCATGGTCTCTCTCTTTGCTTCTTGATCTTAGTCTCTTTTCATCATGTCTGCTGTGCCTGGAGTCTCTCTCTTTACTTTTTGATTTCTCTCTGCTTTTACTATGGCTCCTAGATTTAGCTCTCTTCTTGGCTTTGCTTTTGTTATGCTTGTCATTTTTTTCTGAATTTCTTCTTGTCTCCCTGTCTTTACTGCTGGATTTACGATCTTTTTTCTTCTCCTTTTCTCCTCTTCGGCTTGGACTTTCAGAAACTTGCCTGTGGTCTGATATTCTTCTCTCTCTTCCTCTTCCTGGGCTCTTTTGATTATCTTTCTTGGTTTCATTTATTTCACTCCTTGGAGAGAAAAAGATACAGTTAACTTCACATCAGATCATTTGTATTAATAACTATGTATTTGCAGTAGCATGGTCAAACTCAGACACAATTAAATTATGGAATAACAAAGTCAGCACCCTGGCTTCTTGAAAGCAATTGTAATTGAAAATCAAAGATAATAGGTACTACTTTTAAATAAACAAACAAAAAAAGAAACTCAGAACTAAAAAAAAAAAAATTAAAAAAAAATCAATACATAGGCACATATTTCAGAAAGAAGTAATCTTACTTGTCTCCTTTTATCCACCTTTCGCCACTAGACACTCTCATCCTTTGAGCTCTTTGCATTTCTTGCCTCCAATGTGGAGGAGTTTCACTGCGCCGGAATCGATCTCTCGACCTGGATCTGGAAGGCGTCCGGTAACGCTTGGGGGAAAAAAGAAAAATTATTCCTTAGCTTGAATTTCATGTGCTGTGATTCCTCAGCAAGATTTTCACCCCTGGCAGTCGGTTCCACGTAGCCCCTAACATGACACTTCACATGTATATACCAAGTTTCCACTGATAAGTTACTAACTTACTAAAAATGTATCTGATATTCAAGTAAAGAGGGAATACAAACTGTCTGATCAGAAAACTGATTTTAAGGTTAAGGTCTACTTCAGGATTTTTGTAGTCTGACCAGAGGTTTTCTGCTACTTTTAATTCACACAAAAGCTAATGTTGTTTACTAACAATGAAGATTTGCATCTTTGACAGGCAATGCAAAAACAATACTTCACACTTGTTAAGGATTTTACTAAAAATGTGAGGGATAAAGATTTCAGTTATTAAAAATGTTTGCTACATGCAGCACATAGCATATGGCTTCACAATATTAAAAGAGACAATTTGACAACTCCTCCCTGCCAAAAAGGGGAGAAGTCTTCCCCACATTCTTTGCATGGATGTCTTACTGGTTCTGTGTTCACTTACCCTTTGTGAGCTAGTTCCATTCACCAATTTAAATACTACCATATTAACTTAAATAAAACATTGTTATGGTTTTTTCTCACCCCCTTCTTCAAACAGACCCAGTATGCAAACAGGTAATTTGATTTTCTTTTCTGTCCTCCTTCAAGCCACAGTCCCCAAATCAATTATGATGCACTTCTTCTTTTTTTTAAATCTACTCTCCCAATGAGTATGATTAGTAACACCAGCAGTGAGACTGTGCTACCACCTTGCTTATTTTGAAGAACAGATTAAAAAACATTTACCCTTGGTCCTCTTCCTTTTATTTTCCTTCCAGATCTGGTGACTAACAGCCTTCTCTGGTACATTGACTGTGAATTTGATAGATTACTAAAAAAAATTAAAAAAAAATAAGGATATTGTTTGTACAATTAAAAAAGAAGGAAAATCAATATTAAAACATCTTCAGAAACTAAATGAAAACACACAATTTTGTTTCACAACAGACAGTAACATTTACACAGTAAAACTTCAATTTGTGACCACAATAATTTTTCAAGATTTCCACGTTTTTCAATTTTTGAAAAAATAATAAATTATAGACTCAGACTGGACAGTTGCAATGCATTCAAATGAAATTGAGCCAGTCATTATACATTCTTTATTCACTAAAATATTTTTCAAAGACTAAGCCTTTGTTCTAGGACAAAGACAATAGTTTCCAGTAAAGGGAGAAATCTGTTTTTCTTCCAGCAGTGCTTACAACATGGAACTGTTCAATATGGAAAAGATTCAACATTAGAGTTCTAAAACAGTTATGTGACCAAACTATGGCCAGCACATAGTCAGACTTAAATCAGATATATTTACCTCTCTCTTTCCTTCTCTCTGCTTTTTCTCTCTTTTTCCTTCTCATCTACTTTAGGAGGACTTTTCCTCATCAGGAAGCGATTTTCAGGTACAGGAGGAATTTCTTCAGGACGGACAGTAGATAATGGCTGTGCTTCAGTATTTTCATCTTCACTTTCACTGGATGAGCTTTAATTTTGTATAGACAATATACATAATGAGTTATTTGGATGAGAGAAGACCTTTCAATCTATTTAAATAATTTAGAAATTCTCTTAATTCAACACACATTGATACCACAAGAACTGCAGAAAACAGAGCAATTTCAGAAACAACTTTTTTCCCTCCATGATATCTTTGTTCCAAAGCATACAACTGCAGTAGATTTCTGACCAATACATTTTCTCTACTAATTCCAGTGGAGCAACACTGAACATATATATACACTCTCTATTTAAATACAACATTTCTTCTTAGTTTATTTTCTTTAAAAAACACTATCAGGAGACTAAAAATTGAGATTTTACACTAGCATTTGTAACTGTCTACAGACTATAGTAAACCCAAGCAATTTACAAACTTCTGTGAAATGGGCTTAGGTGCACAGAAACAGTGTTTAGGCAGCACTGCCCTATGTGAACGTTTCTTAAATTTCACTCTAGCTTAGAAAAACGTGACTTTGTTATTTTTAATCTAATAGTCTTGTTACAGTTCAGTGTGAGATAAAAGTGGTGTTTGTGCACATTCTCAGAAGCAAGACTGCTTTCTCAGTTTTATTATCTTCCAGTGAAACTGCAAGAGTTTTGGCATATCAGACAAAAAAAAATTAAGTTAATTTATTAATTTTGTGTTTAATTTTATTATATTCCTGCATATTACATTTTTCTAAGTTCTACTGCATATGGTTCAAACTGACTGTACAGAAGTAAATTTATAGCGACAAACTATCCCTACCCATTTCAAACCTACTACTCCTTCAACTTTTCAAGCTAACTGAAGTCTTAGTCCATTCCTTTATTCCTTTACAAGCTGCAGTACACAGGCACATGAACATGACCCTTCACAGATCAGAAAATTTATTCTTGTATGTGGAAACCAACTATCTCCCAGACTGCAAAATCTGCACTGCTAGTTTAAAGAAAACTAGTCTGTAGTTATAAGACAAGAGAATGGTACTGTATGGTGTACATGTAACAAAACAAATCTCAAAACTGACCTTTTCTTGCTTTTCTTTCTCTTTTTCTTTTCTTTCTTATGTTTCTTGGAATTTCTTTTGTGTTTCTTTTTTCGTTTTTTAGATTTCTCTTCTGAAGCACTCTCAGAATCCGATGATGAATCAGAAGATGATTCTGAATCGCTTGAACTTTCCGAGTCACTGGATGAGGAAGATGACTTGTGTCTCTTCTTTTCTTCTTTCTTGGCTTTAGATCAGAATAGCAAAGACACATTTTAATATCAAACACTTCTAAACTAATCTCAGAAAAAAACACCCCAATTAGTATCTGTCTCAGATTCTTATAATTGTGTCATGAGATTACTTCATCAAAATTGGCATTGTTGTTTCTCCATAGTACAGTAAAAAATATGGCTAGAAAAACAAGACATTTTTTGTAATTTGGATTTATGAAACTTTAAGTCTGAAATTTATACTGTCAAGCACTTGCAGAACCATGTAAGTTTTCTGATGATGTTTTATACAACATAAGCTACATACAAAGAATTCTTTAAAATTTATTCACAGCATGTTTATTAAAAAAAAAATTGTTTAGCTTCAGGTTTCACCTGACTTCATCAAATCACTAATACGAGAAATTTTGAAACAGAAAATAAGGGGCACAGATTGAACCAAGTACTCACTGAATTTAGCTCACTATTCTAATTTGTCAGGTCTTACATTCAGAAAGCCGTGATACAAAGAGTGGTGAAAGGTTTCCTCTTCACAGTGATGCGGCACACTCGCTTCCAATTGAACAGGCTGAGATAACACTTCTGGGTGACAACAAGCTAGCTGGAGCTTAATTCACAGAACCGCATCAGAGATGTGGCATACATCCCAACAGAAACAATCTTGCCCTCTTTTTATGGTCAAAAACTTTATGGATACTTTTTTTTATGTTACATCATTAACAAATCCCCACACTGGTAGAGTGGATTAAATTCAATCCCGCTGCACTAAATGTCATTCAGTTTTCAGCTTAGCATCACAGACACAAGTCATAGCTGTGTGACAACAGAGATGAGCTCAGCTGGTCAGAGCACAGTGTTAACACCAAGGTTTGATCCTGGTATGAGCCATTCACCTAAGAGCTGGAATCATGATTCTTGTGGGCCCATTCCAACTCAGAATGCACTGTAATTCTGATTTACACACAGTGTTTTCTGTGTGTTTATTCACAAGACTCACTTGATACAGACTAACAAAGCCTGACAACCCACTGAAAAACTTCTGTCCTTCACAGAGTATATTGGTCTTCCAGTCACCTCCAGGTGCAGTATAAACTAGCAAGTACTCTTACTAGTTTAGGGCAGCCTGCTGATTGGAATCAGCCCATTCTCATCAGAAGTTTTTAAGGTTTCTTGCAAAATGCTTCCAAAAGACACTTCTCTTTATATTTCTGATTTTTCTTGTATGCCCAGAATAAGGTAACTGCTCTCTGTTCTCAAACTTTTGCTCAACATCCTTACTTTGCACTATATTTAATAAAAAGTCTCTGTAATATTTTGTATCAGTTTTAGATTGTCTAAATACATACATATTTACAAAATATAACAAGTACATATTTATAAAACAAGCCAAACATTTTTCTAACTAATTTCAATCAAAGGAGCCAGGTGTAGGCCAGGTGGCAATGAAAAAAAACCTAATGGCGCCAATATCCCTCCATGGCACACCAGGCCAGCTATAGCAACCAGAGTTGCCAAGAATGCTGCAGTACTGAGTCAGAGGTACAAGAACATAGACAGGTGGGTAAAGACAACACGATTCAAATCCTTCCAGAAGCCTGTTGTTCTCTTTTAATTTTTTTGCATTTATTTCATTCACTCTTTGGATGACAAGCATTTCAAAGCCCTGCCTATAGGCTCTAAGTCATCAGACTGCTCAATGCCAAAAATTTCATTTAGCCATTCAACAGTTCTAGAGTGGATTTCAAAGGGAGCATTGCAATCCAATGAAGACATCTATGTGAGTATCTCATCCCCTAATTTCACTCATCTGTACCTGTACTGCTCCATTTCCTAGTTACATCATCTGTGCATTTCCTAAGAGATGCCACGCTCCAGAATACCTCCAAAAATCCCATAACTGTATCCTAATACATGGCTTGACTCAGAACCTTTCAGAAGTCAGGCGTGAAAAGATAATTTTGCTTGGAATTCTGTGGTATTGAAGAGATCACCTCAGATGCCAAAGTCATTCTGCCAAATATCACAACATATGAGCAAAAAGGAGGTGAAAAACAAGAAGCTGAAGTTCAAATGCTTGTATTTTCCTTTGGCCAAAAAACCCATTATTCTTGTGCTTGAATATCCTTGGTGCAACCCTTCCCCAGTATATATCAACAGAACGTGCTACGAATGAAATAGCAGGATGATCCCTCATCATAACTCCTCCAAACCAAGCATCCTGTCTTTCCACTAATGAGATTCTCCATGGTGACAGGAACATTTTTGATTCTGCTTCTCTTAGAAAATAAGGTTTGATCCAAGCTCTCATACTATGTTCAGTTCTGAAATTGCAGAGCAGAACATCCCTTCCAGAAAGACAGGTTCTGGCGTATTCCTCTTTAAGAATAGTTTATTATAAAGTGTATGAGCTAAAGGGCCAAATCCAGGCTTTTATAATCTAAGTGACTGATTTGAAGAGTTACCTTAGAGCAACCTGAAACAAGTTCAATACCTTCTGAAGAAGTACAAGTTATCACATAAAGTCAGACTGCCACGAATCTTCTTAACATAGCACTATTTGATATGACAAGTGCTTGCCAGCTTTGGCAAGCTAAAATGTAACTAGGGTAAGAAAATTTAAGACAGGAGAAGCTTTGGAAAAAAAGCATGTATGACTGTTCTTTAATGTCTTTTGCAGCAACAACTTTTAAGTTCTTTAGAAGACTGATCGCTCTGTAACACTATTCACCTTTTCACCAACTGTGCCATCATCTATCTTTAGTAAGTTTCTAAATATTTTTGTAACCAGCCAACATGGAAGAAAATAAACAAAATTACCTCATATGTACAGTTCAACTTTACCTTTGGATTTTGGAATTAACTCTCCACAACTCAGTATGCGTACTTCAGCATATGGTTTACTAGATGCATCTGTTTTCTGGTTTTCTATTTCTCTCACAACTTCCTGACCTGAGATGACTTGTCCAAAAACAACATGATGCCTGAAGAATGCAAACAAAACGAAGTATTCTTAGCACTTAATTTTCTCAAGGCAGTTCCCAAATATATGTAAGAAGAAATTAAGAGATACTTACCCATCTAAATGAGGTGTAGGTTTAGTTGTTCTGTTGTTTCCAGATTTAAAGAGAAAGACAAAACCAGTATTAGTGAAAAGCAGACAGCATTCAAAGCATGTAATCTACACATAGGAAGGTGAACATTATTTTGAATGCACTAATAAAATTGAGCAAAACCAATATATATCAGTCTAAGTTTGTGCGCAGTTAAAAATATTTCATGTTTTATATGTTAAACTACCTATTCAATAAAACACTTTGATTATTGCATTTTACTGAAAAAAAAAACAAACAAAATTGCACATAAATTTTTAGACTGAATCCTCATACAGGATATAGTAAGTTTCTACTCATTAAATTACATGAATACTACGAAGAACAGATACAAAAATCTGCAGGAAAAATGCAAATAACCTTCTACACATGAGAAAATAAGTAGCAAACTGGAAGAAGTATCTGCATGTACACATTATTTGACACAGAAACAACTGACTCTCTCTCAGCTTTCCACTATACTAGCATTACCAAGGCATACATGTCAGTTATGGCAGAACAGAAAATGAGGATGATTGGGATAATGATAATTTAGAAATCCCAAAATAAGGTTTTAATGCTGACATCCCCAACTTGTTATGTTAACTATGGCCATGAAACACAGGTAAGAGTGATGTATTTTGAGAATATTTTCTGTAGATAACTTAAAGAGTCTACTGCAATATATTTTTAGAATTTAAGTTTTACCTATAAGTAAGATTATATTGGAAAGCTATTTTGTGATTTAAAAAAGCTCTCTACTACTTTGCAGAGCCCCCAGAGCTGTTCTTCTACAGTTCTGAAAACAACTTATTAGAGTACTAAGAATTTTACAAGAAACTAACAGGTTTGCTTTATTGCCCAAGTTCGAACACAGCTACTGAAAATTACCAAAAGCCCTTTTGCGCAGAAAATGAAATACAAGTAAGCACATTAGGGGTAAAAATAAGCACATTAGGAAAATGGCTACTTCCAGGCAACTTGGCAGAAAAACATCAAGTTTGGCTTTTCAAAATTTGAGCTAATCTTCAATATTTGAAAGGATTCCCTTTACATCTTACAAATAGCAAACCATATATGCATTTCAAGACATTTCAATACTTACATAAAGAACTGTGAACCATTTGTATCTTTCCCTCGGTTGGCCATTGAAAGGAGAAATTCTTTGTTGTGCTTTACAGCAAAACTTTCATCTAAAGAAAGTGTTTTCAGTTACTTTTTAAGCATACAATATATGCTTAGGTAAATGCTATTGTCTAAGTCAATTAACCCTAATTAAATAAATCTGTTAGTCACTTGAATAAAAAGTTGTATTAAAAATAGACTAAAATAAAGCTATTTTTAAAACATATCATTCTGTTCTTTCTATATAATAAGGAGAAATATGAATCAATGGTTTATAGCCTAAGGGAAAAAAAAATAAATTTAGCATTCTTGCACAAAAGATCTGTCCTCCTACCAATGTTAGCAGAGATGTTTAAGCTGTTGCTCTATTTTTCTTTGGAAGAGAAGCTGGGTATTAACTATTAATAAATCCCTAATTTTCAGGCATTTTGTTGTTCTGTTTTTTTGTTGTTTTTTTTTTTTTTTTTTTTTTTTTTACATGGATAAAACCAAATATCCCAATATCCAAACATGGATAGTTTGATAGCAATCCCAAACAACTTGTTTGTCTGGCAGACACAAATTAATTTATCAACTTGGCTGTTAAGAATATTAGTTTAACTTCAATGACTCCTACTTTTTATGACCAAGTAATTGTTAATAGCTCAAACTAAACCTCAACTAAACTATGAAATAAGTGTAAAATGTAATCACTATTCTTCATTTAAGACACCTGTAAGAAACGTCTCATTTCTTTCCCAAAACAGCAAAAAGGCTTTTGGGGGAAGGAAATTCTTCAGGCGTGAGGACATTTGTTCAATACTGTTCAGATACAGATGGCAAGAGGATGTATTAACAAAGGAAAATGTAAAATATTCATAATGCTACTGTCACTAACCACGAAAGGAATGGTCCCACTTTCCAATCACCTGTACAATAGCATCAAATGTCAGTCTAATCCTATGGTGCATCAGTTAATTGATCCACAAAAGCAAAACCTTCTACAAATTCAGTTTCATACTGTAGCCAGTCAAGTTGAACAGCCAGCCTGCTATTGCCAGAAGACATGTGGAGGCTGTGCTCATTTTTTCATTTCTCCCAGCCGTACATTTCCTCAAACCCAACTACTCATTTGTGTTGGTTCTGATGCTTGCCAAATTATTTAATTTGATCCACTCACTAAGATGGAAATATATAATTTTTTTGCTGCAATAACCTTTAGGCATTTTAATAAGCTGAATCAGGTTAAAGTTTGATCAGAGAGTCAGTGCAAGGTAAGGCCTCCTCCCTCTTCTGGCAGTTGCAAACTGTTGATTCCACTCAAGGTCTGACATAAATTTGCAGCCTGGCCCTACTACAGCAGTCAATAATTTTTCTGAGTGTTTCAAGCTTGTACAACAACCAAGGGTAAAAAAAAGAAATATCCAGGAGGGGAGAGGGGCTTAACCTCGCCTGGGTGGCAGCCCCCAGCACGTGGGCTAAGGAGTAACACAACAACTGCTCCTAGAAACACATGCTCCACTACATTCTGGACAAACACAGGCTGAGAAACACAGCAACTATAACTTCTTCTGCAAAACTGGCTGAGGAAGAACCAGGACTGTAAGAAAACTAAAAGTTCTATCATTAATTCATCTTGGGTTCAGGAAAGCAGGGCTCTATGTGTTCTTTTAAATAAAAATTTGGAAGGAAACCCAACCCCATCAACACCTTTCTGCTTTCCCTTCAAAGACAAGACCATCCCCAGCTTTTAGCTAGCTGGTCAAGTCAAAAGTAAATGTCTAAAATCAGCAACAAAAATGTAAATCTGGTGAAAGGGACAAATGCAAAGGAGTTCAGGTTTTAGTTCTTCATTCATTAAAATTTGTAAGATTCATATCTTAAAAGTAAAATAACTTAAACATGATAGTCAAAGGCCTTCAAGACCAGACAAAGTTTTTTTAAAAAAATGGTTCAGGTTTACAGAACAGAGACTACAGAATGTAAACGTGATTGTTTATTTTAACATCAAAATAGAACAAACTGATAAAACTCTTACCTTCAAAAAAGCCACCATAAATGGATTCCCCTCCTCTGCCATTTCCTTAAAAGAAGAAAAGTGACAGTTAAAGCAGTGATTAAGAGAGTCACATTATATGGAAGGTGCTTCATTATACTGATGTAACTGCATCCAAGTCACTGACATGACTCTTCAAAAAATGCAAACACAATCAAGATGCATCTTTCTAAATGAAAAGCAAAAAACTTGGAAAACAAGAAAGCATTCTCCACCGTATGCAGCAACAATCTCTCTTTTTTCTGTATCTCCCAGCAGCAGACACAATATTTTATTCTCACACTTCAACCTTTTAATAGGAGGTGTTTATTTCTCTGAAATCTTGAGATAACTTGAGCAAAAGTGCATGTGAGCATGCACATATATAAATTGATTATACAGGTTCTCATGGAGAGGTTCTCACACAGAATAAAGGGGAAAAAGCAGTGATATCTGTCAGAGAATAATTAATGTAGGTAAATGGTTCTATACAGAACTTCTGCAACATTTTATTACATCAGTGGTAAAGTTTTCTTTAAAGATTCATGTCATACCTTCACTGAAGTCACCTCCTTGGATCATAAAATCTTTCACAACCCTGTGAAACAGACAACTTTTGTAATGCAATGGCTTTTGGGTGGACTTTCCTGTACCCTTTTCACCTAAAGAAGAGAATGAACAAAACCAAAAATTACTCTCTGCATCTGCAGAATCTTCATGACAAAAAAGTGCTATGTAAAACATTCAACTAAAGTTATCTTCTATGCCCTGAAAAACCGGCTTGTGAGGCAGACACTTACCTGTAATACCAGTAAGAAAATGACATTTAAGAAAGCAGTGCAGAAACTACTTTCTCTCCCTACAGTTATACTAGAACTCCTCCTTACTGACATTAGTATACAACTCTGGTCACTTCCATGCAGATTGACTGAAGTTAAACATCCAGCTTATATTTATGACAACTGGTATTGTTCAGAAACATGCAAGGAACAATCAGATTTGTAGTTAAAACACAATAAGGTTAAGGTACCATAAAAACTTGTAAGAAAGTCATAGAAGTAGGGGGGGAAGGAAGGAAGAGGACTCTCATTCCCTACTCATGATGACAATTGTCAATCTTTCTCCCTTGCATCAGCTCTGCTGCTTAATCAAACTCTGCTTCAGCTACAACACAATGACCTCTCTCTCCGCAAAGAGAAAAGATTTCTGCTGAATTAGCAAGATGAATGGTAGGTCCTGTGAACACAGAGCCAGCCTCAAGTTAACAGTAAGGTAACCAGTGGGACTTCTGACCACTTCCCCTTCATGCTGGCAAACCATTAGACAGCATCTTCCTATAATCTTATCCTGAGCAATTAAACTGACAACTTTTTTCAGGGGCAATTGCCTATGAACTCCATCTGTAACAGACTGGTATCTCCATATGGATTTGAATAGCTAGAAAAAAACCCCCACTCTTGATAGGCACTCTGATAAATGTGAAGCTGTGTATGTTTCACTAACTCAACGTATGCCAGGAAAACATGGAGCTGTTGATCCCTGTTTTACAAAGGCAGCACACACTTTTCAAAACTTTCAGAAAAAAATTGGGTAAAGAAAACAAAAATTAAAAGTTTGAATAATAAGCTGATGATCAATATCATAAACTTCCTGCGTATTTTTCTCGCTATTCTTATATGTGTTAAGGCAGCAAAATAGTTCAGGATCTGAATTTGATTATGGATGTCAGCAACAAAGGATGAACTTAAGTCACACTTGTTGCCGACCTGAAATGCTGTTGAAAGAATTCAATTCACAAATAAAAAGCAGTAGTAGGGAGTGACACCTTTATTCAATAATCTGACTTTTGGTTGACAGCAGATCAAGAATGCCATGATCATGTGTTAATGCAGCCACAGCCATTAAAAATCATTAAAGTTCAAATTTCTAAACAATTTTGATAATTTGATTTTGTGGCAGAAAACCTATTCTCAGATCAGATAATGCCTACATTCTTGCAGACTTCCTGAGTGGTGTGTTGCATGTTCTAAGTTAACTTAACATGAATGTAATTATCTATCCACACCTGATTTAGATCATATTAGTACTGCAGAGGGGTTCACTATTAACAGCTACAGATCCTTGACCTGAAAAACAACCAAGCTGGAAGGAAAGGAAGCAGAAAAAGCTGAAGACAGAAAGCAGATATGCTATTTATGTATTCACAAAGTTATTTTTGTGACAATAAACTCAAGTTTTGCTAAGCTGTCAGAATTTCAACAAAAGTATGCAGTCCACAGGAAAGCAATTCTGTTTGTAAATGTTTCCAAGAGAGAATCTTCTGAGTATTTTCCTCAAGAAATACACTTTCAGTAGTAGAAATTAGCAGTTTCCATCAAGAAACTAAAATAACAGAAAAAACAACTGATGAATACCAGCACTACCTTTCAAATTCCTCAAAGTATCATGAGACTGAAAAGTAAGTCTGCATGGTTGACCTCTTGCTGGCTACCTTTCAAGACTTGATGATGTTATATAATGTGAACAGTAATATCTGTGCTATTAACAGAAAATCAGCTTACTGTGCCTGTATTTAAAGTTGGTTAGTATATACTCCCTGCAACACACTAAGCCAAAGCTACAACGGCTTTGACTCTACATCATACATGGAGGATCATATGTGCACATCAGCTAAAACTTTGGAGGTGTCAAGAACCAATGCTGAACTTATTTTCATATTTAAGAAAACATCATGAAAAATAATAGACATCTATTATTAAACTAATTAACATGGTATGACATAATTACAGATTAAATAGTAAAATCTACAAACCTGTGCAAAGGCAGCGAAAATTCTCACATGTCTTTGGACACACATCTGAAAACAATTCAAAGACCACTCTTCCAGCTGGAAAAAAAAGCACCATATTTATTGTCAAGTTAAATTGTATTTGTATTATTCCTATACATATTTCATATTAATATCATGCTACTGAATCGTTACTTTCATTTTCTTACCGGGTACATTGTTGATGGCTATGTCAAAAAAGCAACGAGGTCTCTGGACCTTTACTCCCATGGCTTCGGAAGTCTAAATACTGTAAGTAATAAAAATAAAATTTAGTTTTTCCTTCTGTATACTGAAATCATGTGTAAGTCAATACAAAAGTCAACAAAACCTGCAGAAAAGCAAACAAAAAAAGCCCCACACAGCAAATATAAGCATTTTTTAGAAGTTCAGAAAATGCCAAGTACTTTAGATCATTTTCACATGTTGTAGCCACAAATGAGTGATTTTCTTCATGTTTGCTGCAATAACATTAAACTTGAGTGCTATACTTCAGGTGGGGAAATACAAAAGGAAAAACACTGTGAGGTATGGGCAAGACTTTAGCAATCAATTTTCAAATTTCAGAATTCAGTATTTCCTGGATTCCTGTCATAGCAGTTACCAGGTATTGCTCCAATTAGGATCCAAACCATTATGGACAAAAAAAAATACGAGGGCGTAGCTGTTCCACAACTGCCGCCAAATGAAATTATTTTAGCTTTTCATTGTTTCTTTTCCTTTTGTGTCACTGTTTATCTCTTGAGACACAATCACTGGTAACATTAGAAAGATGTATAGATGCACAATGTTGCTTAAGGACATGGTTTAGTTGTGGACTTGGTACTGTTATAATT
The DNA here is from genome assembly GCF_029582105.1 of Oenanthe melanoleuca. NCBI lineage: Eukaryota > Metazoa > Chordata > Aves > Passeriformes > Muscicapidae > Oenanthe > Oenanthe melanoleuca. The sequence continues at coordinate 18,283,847 of NC_079341.1, read as the reverse complement.
ACTATTTGACTCACTGGTCTTAAGGAGTTTTTCCAATGATTCTATGATTCCTTATAGAGAATTTTAATGCAACTTTTCCCTTAGACTACATAAATCCTTTTATTTTTGTGTAACAAGCTATGTCTTAATTCCATTTGCATCTCCAACATTCCAACATTATGTACAATCATATTCTTTTCATTTTCTAAATCCCTATCCTCTCTGAGTTACTTCAGCCTGGGGGAAAAAAAGGCCTAAACAGTGACAGCAAAAGGATCTGTAAGTCATGAGTACCTTTTCCAGAATTTGGAATAAATTTGGAATATAATCCATATATTTTCAGTCCTAATTATTTTTTATTGCCAGAAAACATGGGTCAAATCTAGCTGATATACTGCACACCTCTCTCCTAAAGTTTCACTCATAGTTGTATCACAGAACACCTTTGAAAAATTCAATTGTCACCATCTGTCACTCTCAGCATATGAACAAGAGGCTGTAAAAAATCAAGACAGCAGTGTGATCATGTTAGTCTATATTCTCTCTACTTGTGCTGTCACTCCTAACAATTTGCTAAGATTACACAGCAAAAATCACAAGAACAATGCAGGACTGGCTTAAATTAAACACCATTCAGTAGTTAATTATTCATGTGATTTTTAGCATGACAAGATTTTTAAAAAAATGCAGAATCCCACTAGATATTCTCTAGGTGTGTAACAAATACATTCATACACACAAGCCAGACATGTCCAAAGCAGCAGGCTTATCTCAGTCTGCTTGAACTGAATTAGCATTTCTCTCCTATTAGTACAACCAATTTTGTAGCCAGCAGAGAAACCAATAGAAAAGATGCCCATAGCTGAAAACTTGGTTGTTATCAGGTGAGCAGGAGGCTGCCCAGGTCACCACACTGCTAGCACAGACTGCGAGCAGTGCAAGGAAGAGAGGGGATGAGATCGGTGGGAGTGGACAGGCTGCTTTCAGAACTGAGACCAGCCAAAGCACAGCCACTCACTGTCAGCAGCACAAGAGATTACACAGCTGCATGGAGATACTTTTCTCAAGAAACCTTGAACAATAAATGCTATAATAAATGTTTGGTGCTAGAACTGCCAGTTCTAACTGAACTGAGACCTCTAATGAGCATCAGTACCACAAGTGATTGGCTTAAGTGAGAAGGAATTTCCTGCTTTACAAGCAATTTACTTGAGAAATGTAGAGGTATGCCTTAACATTTATAGACAGTATTTTAGCCAAAATAAATGACAACTATCTTAATATATGACAAGATTTTTATTTCAAACACTGATAAGGACTAAAGCTAAGTTGTGAAATACATGTATCTATGTCAGTCAATTTTAACTCTGTTTTGTAGAGGGTGGGAGAAAGAAAGCAGAAATTCTACCCAACTCCCTATCCCCACCAAGTTTTCTCAATTTGATGTTTTTCTACCTCTCCATTGTTTCATGAACAGTGGAACAAAGTTAGCCCATGTTCTAACCATGACCGCCAGTGTACCCTGCACTGTCTCTAAATCCTCCATAGTATCCCCTAAATCATTCTAAATGACAGGTATGGCAATGGATCAGTATGAACCCCCTGAATTGACAAACACCAGGCCAAGCAAATATACCTCACTCTCAAACTCATGGTGCCTGGAAAACCAGCCTAAGATATCAGTGACATTTATCCAACCTACCTCACAAGTCAAGTGAGTATTTCTTCTCCAATATACTTAAATATCCTTTGCACTGTTATTTCAGCCAGACCTTTTTCTGATGTGCTACAGGGAAAACCAAGTTACAAATAATCCTTAAAAATAATAATTTCTACTCATGTAGTATGTAACACCAAACACAATCTTTTACATACTCATTATTTAAAACCTGTCTGTATTAAAAGAAAGTACAGGGGGTCTGAATGTTAAATACAAACCCAACAAAGAAAACCACCAAAAATATGCCAAGAATAAAGTCAGAAATTATCAACAGTGAAGTCAGAAAATTCCATGCTCAGTAGAACTCAGTAGCTTACATGTCTGATAACAATAGGGCTTAAATGACTTGTGCTATTTCTCTCTCAAAATTTATTTTCAGTTAGAACACAGATATTCTTAACCCTCAATACCTTGCATTTTTAAATTGTGAACTTAATGGAATTTCTCTAGTGAAAGGAATATGAATTTGATAACTTGATGTCAGCCCAAAAAGATGCTTACTACACTTACATTAAAAAAATGTACTATGCAGGGTGATCTTGGTAAGTCAGCTCACTTTTTCATTCCAAAATTCTAAGAAAGGACAAAAAAACAGCCTAAGGACTACTCTGAAATTTTCAAGTCACTCATCATTCTCAACCACTTCTGTTTGAAGAGGCTCTTACTAAGTCTAAGTAGAATCTATAACCAGGAAAAACCCAAAGCCAACCAAGCACCTAGAAAATCACTTCAGCATATCTAAAAAAAGGGCTTGTTTCTTTTATGTCTGAAAGTAGAATTACAGCTCAGCTTAGAGCATATTGGTATCTGTTGACAAATACACCAGAAGTACTTAGTCTTGTCATAACAGCTGCATCTACAACCAACATTTCACCAACTGTGTCCCTCAGGGTTCACATTACTTCACATCTGCATCAGCCTCATTTTGTTTAAATATTTGCAGGATAAAGCTGTTCAGCTCAAGGCCAGGCTGCCAGCAGCTCTTCTCCTTCAAAATGATCTGTGCCAATGGAAAAAGCTAACTACCCCAAACAGTTCACAAGCATCTTTCTCCCACAGGAATTATCACTAATATTTGTTGATATGCTTAAAAAACACATCTTGGGGAATTTTGTTTCCAAAATCACCAGTGCTAGCAGGGATCTGGTAATACTTTTTAACACATACCAGAACCTTTTGACTGAACTGGCTAGAAAGCACTCACAGATGAACATCAACTGAGTTTCAGCATGTCATGCATCCCAAAGACGGTCACAGCAGCAGTATTTCCTATTTTTATAGGAGGGAAAAAGCAACCTTCTTTATAACTGTGCTGAACTACTGATTTGTTTCAGTCCCAGTACAGGACAGAATAGTAAGTAAAGATATATTTAGTAGGAAAAAGATATTGTGCCCCATTCCTTTGCTTCCTTCCTTGTCATCACCAGCTCTTCCAGATTTTGATTTTCTCCTTTACCTTGCCTTTATTTGTGCTTCCCTGCATCAATTTACAATTACCTGCACTGATCTTCATTCAGTGTCCAAATGAAGTGATCAATTAAGTACACAAATTCGCATTCCTAGCATTTAGTTTCACACCATCTACAAAGACAGTAAGACTAAACTACATTGATACATATTTCAAAGACAGGCATGTAGAATCTCCAGAAATGTATTTTAAAGCAAAACTTTACATTCAGAAAATGCAAATGCACAGTGAACACAGAATATATATTCTTTAAGGCTGTGGCTGCAGTCACTTGAAGACAATATTAATGTGGGCTGATACTACAATAGAGGGTTCCTACACCCATGTGTTTAGCTTGCATACAAGTGGATATCTGGCTGCATAAAAACCACCCTTTCCTCCTCCTTCCACAGAAAGATACGACAGCACACATATCAGCTTAATGTGATGGCAGAAGCACAGACTAAAAATGTTACAAGTTCTTTCCAGTATGTATTAAACTAGAAGTGAATTTATGATTGTCAAATGGAAGACATGAAAATTTGTTCATAGTGCCATTCCTGTGACAGAGCTTGCAGCTGTGCTCATTTCACTAATCAGCAGCACAGGACTTTTGTTGCCAAATTTAGGAATAAGGTGGTACACTAGAACACATTTCAGATTTGTTTTATGATGTCTTTGCAATAACATGGATATAACACACCTATTAGAAAAGAAGAAAATATTTGCTTTCTATACAGGTCTAGGAAATTTATTCAGGGAGACTTCTAGTCATCATTAAAAATCATGCATTATAAGCTTTCTATCTGACTGTCCCTTCAAAAGAAAAACCAACCATAAAATAAAACTTTAAATATTTTTGCAGGCAAAAAGGCATTGACATCACTTTTCACCAGGCCTCCTCCTCTACAATGATGTTACAAGTCTTTACTGGACTACTGACATATGATTTGTTTCCCTCTAAAAACAGAAATCAGACACCTGACAATATCAACCCTTGTCTTACATGGACATGAGGCAAGAGAGACTTAAGAAAAGATCACCCTTAGATAGGTCCTGACTAAATATGCAGTACCTACTTCTAACCCTACCACTTTCAGTATGACTTTCTGTGATTATGAACATGAATTTAATCTTCTTGTACTAAAATATAAGGAATGCACACCCAATTTTAACACCTCAACTGGGAGAGCATAAGATTCAGCTGAGAAGGCAGTAACATTCTGGAATTGTTTACACAGAATTATAGGTTCCTCCTAGATCATCCCCTTAATTTTTCTAGAAAAGGGATACCTACAATGAAAAATGTTAAAATATCCAACCACGCTCTTGTCACTTGCAACTAAAAATTTTTGTTGTTGAGTCTTAGTCATGATTTTCTATTATCTAATTTATGCTTAAAGCACTTATTTTCCTTTTGATTTGTGAAAAATACAGGTGTTTTCTGTCAGGTCTGTACACAAGTAAGTGAACTTATTGGTGTGAATTTGAATAGGCCTGAATCCATGAATTTTTATTTTAAACTTAAAAAGTGCTAAGAAAAGGCAAGTTTATGCTTTGCATGAAAGGGGAAAAAAACCTTTTACAGGGTGTAATCTCCAAGTCACGTAAATCCCAAAATGAACTTCAGCAGTGGAATCCTTTGCTACCTGTCACTGAAGATGAGAGTAAGGCAAGACAATCATGCAACAGTAGGAGACAGCTCTGAATGCAGACCCATGTGTCAACCATATCCAAAAAACCCTTGCTGTATTATCTTTTATTCTCATGTTCTACCCCTTTCTCTACTCCTCTAGATCCTATGCTAGATTCTATGCTTCATCCCAGCCTCTGACCTAAACCTTACTGCATTAAAAGATGGCTACATTTTTTCCCTGGCACTCACTGACTCTGCTTCCAAATGGAAGCTGGATCCTAAACTACCATCACATGAAGGAGTGGACTGGTGGTAGTGGAGAAATCATGCTGCAACACAGTAAAATCCTTCACTCCATTACATCTTCTTCACTCTAAATTTCCTCCTAATCCCCAGATTTTCTGAGATCCTATTTGGGAAAAAACCCCAAATCTTCTCTTGATAGAAGCTTGATGACTGCTACCTTATTAAAACAATAATGTTTGTCTCACAGAAGAGAACTGAAAGAATGGGAAGTCTTAATAAGAAATACAGTCCCAAAGGGTGCTCTCAGAGAACTGATGCTCCTGACCTTTTTATGCCACCCTTCAGATCTACTTCACATACAGGAAACTACATTACTTCTGATATATTTATAAATAATTTTTACAAACTGATAAATCAAGCTCTGTGAGTTTAGACAAACAATGCTTCATAAATCATGTCTAACTTACAAATTGTTAGCATATTTTTATCCTGGTAGCACCTAAAAATCTGAGCCACGCTGGACCCCAATGAAATGGGAATAGTGAAACAAAAGGGTGGGAAAAAGACTAAATGAAAAAAACAACATAAAACCACACCAAAAAACCCACAAAAAAAACAAAACAAAACAAAACAAAACAAAAAAAAACCCAAAAAACAAACAAACAAAAAAAACCCCCAAAAAACCAAAAAAAATAAAACCAAACCAACCAACCCAAAAAAAAAACCAACCAATGAAAAAAAAAGCCAAACCCTAGTAACATTTATCCTTGTCCAAAGAACAGCCTCTTCTGGAGGGCAATACAGAAAAAAACCCATGAAACCTCCAAAGTATTCTCTCAGAAAAAACACATCTTAGAAAATAGACTACATGCAAGATAATGGTCTGACACTTCTCTTAACACAGGTCTCAGATGACTACTAAATATAATTAACTTGCCCAGTTAAACATTAGGAAACTACTGGCCAAAGCGACTTTATCATTATTGATAAACTTTCTAATTGTGACTGAACTTAAAGGCAGCGTTTACCACAATAACAGATATTCTGTCCACAGTTTCAGTGAACTACTTAAGTCTCTCCAAGTCTCTTCAGCCTCCAAGCACAGCCATATATACGCAGCACTTATGGTTTGGTCATGGCTGCAAACAAAATGAGCCTGAAACTCAATATTCATACAAGTCTTTGGAACGCCTTAGGAAATCCCTAAAAGAGCGAGGTAGAAGAGTCTCCTGCCAGACACGGTAGCTCCTGAAGGCTCCGCTTCCCTAGGAGAGGCCTGCAGAGGGGAGAACATGTGGCACGCAGACAGCCCCGTTCCTCCCTCGTCTAGGGGAGGAGAGAAGACTCATTCAAACTCCCCAGCAGCACCCCAGCCCGAGCAGGGCGCTCGCTGCGGGCACAGAGCCGCGATTAGCCAGGCTGCCGAGAGGCACAGCCGGCCTGGCAGAGCCGACCCCCGGCGCGATGTGCGCCAGGCCCCGTGCGCCGCTTCACCCACCCCTGCCGCTCCCGCCCGCCTCGGGCCGCGCTCGCAGCTCCTCACACCCCTCAGGGCCGCCCTCACCCGGGATGCGCCGGGCGCCGCGCTCCGCCTGCCCCCCGCACACGGGCGCCCGGGCCTTGCGAGGGGCGTGTGCGAGGAGGCAGCGCGGGCGGCCGCCCCAGGCCCGCTCCGAAGCGGCGGCCGGGCCGGCCGGGAGGGGCCGGAGCTCCTACCCGCGCCGTGACCGAGCCTCAGGCCCGCGGTGCTGCGACCGCCTCTTCCAGCGTCCGCTGTCCGCCCAGCCCCCGTAGCGGCCCAGGCGATGGCCCGCACTCGGCCGCGCCGGCGGCCGGCGCTGCCCGGCGGTGCGGCCGGCACTCACCCGCTGGCGGCCCTTGCAGCCCCGCGCTGCTCAGCGCCGCGCTGCCGCCATGTTGGAGCTGGTGCGGCACGGACTGCGTCAGTGGCGGACAGGGCGGGAGCGGCGGCCCGGGGGCGGCGCGCCGGGGGCGGGCGGGGGAGTGCGGCGGCGGGAGCGGCGCTGTCCCGGCCCGGGCAGGGTGCGAGGGGTCTCGAGCGGCGGCACAGCCCAGCCCGGCGGCGCGGGCCGCTCGCGAGGAGCCCGAGCGGCTGGGGGAAGGGCGCCCGCCTCCTCGGCTCGTCAGCGGCGCTCCGCCCCGCCCGCTGCCCCGCGCCCCGCCGCCGCAGGCCCGGGCGGGCGCGGGAAGGAGCCAGAGGGGCTGGAGCGAGGCGGTGCACGGGCCCTTTCCAGCCAAACGGGCTCGACAGTAGTGGTGTCCCTGCCGGCGCGACAGCCGCGGGCGCCTCAGCGGTGAGCCCGCGAAATGGCCACGGGTGGTCAATGAACCGTCCTGCACGGCGCTGGAAGCGCTCTGGGTTCCTCCAGCAGGACACCTCGCTAGGGCTTGGAAAGAATTAAAACGGGAATTTGGGCCAATTGTGCAAAAAATAAGTAACTGATAATAGTATTCCATATGTATGTACTGCAATTCAAAGTTAATTTATCTTAAAACTAAGGAATGAAAGTTTATGATAATGCCTAAAGTTGTGAGCACCTTCAAAATTAAGACTGGCACTGAAGAATGTACGTCCTTTGATGGGATTTAATTCAAACCAGTAGGCATTTGGGTCAGTAATCACATACATAATGGCAAGTAGGAAGTTATGTGACTGGCTGATGAGAAGTTTGTTAGAAGTAGAAAATCCAATGATCTTCTTATAGTTTTCTGAAACGGACACCTGTGAGTACTGAAATCCTGAAGAAGCTGGTGAGTGAACATCTGTTCAGTAAATCAACACTGGCTTCAGGACGGTATGCTTTGTTAAGTCTTGCTTTCCTCCCCTAAGTTTCCAATTTAAAATGTAACAAAATTTTATCTAGCATTTTAAATTTAGTTTAGGCATTTATTTTATCCAAACGTACTTCACAAGTCAAAAGTGAAAAGTTCAGCATCTAGTATATGAAAAATCTGTATGATTTATGGAAGTCTCCTTCATATGAACATTGAATTGTTTTCTACTACAGTTTTCCTCTCAGATGCCTTGGAATTGTTATGTGGGTTTGCACAAGGCCTGACATTCTTGAAAGAGGTACCTTATGTGCCACCCTTGAAGCTCACCTGACAGGGTTTGGGTTACTTGCATGCCTGTGTAAACTGTAACTGGGATAATCTGGAATTTTTTAGCGAGAGGATACAGAACTTGTCCAAATTACAAATTCCACAGTTACAAAAATTGTAACTAATCTAGTTTAAAAAAATACATGCTTCTTTTCTAAAACACCACAGACCTGTAATAAATAACTTAGGGTCTATTCTATTAGTTTGTGTGAGTTCCATATTCATAGGCATCCAATACATTAGGAGGTGACAGACAAAAAGTAAAATCCCCAAACATTTGATAGACAGCACCAATACAGCTGGTCAGAATTGGTCATGGTAATAGTCCTGGTTCTGTTTTTTTGATAGAATGTAGAGCAATCTGAGATTGTTATAATTCTTTCTAAATGTCTACTGCTATCAGTGGTGGTGAGAAAAGGCTCAGAAAAATGACCTGGAGCTATGCATATTCAACATAAGCGACATACTTGTTGAGAGATAGGCTAGACTTGTCTCCCAAAACTCCTTTATTTTAAATTTATTTTTCTTGCAAAACATAAAAAATTTAAAACATTGTAAAAGAAAATAACACTAATTCCAGTACAACAAAGCCTAGCTCTTCAACTTTCCCCTTCCAGACTTCAGTCCCTTTTTGCTTTTCCTAGGCAGGGAAGACTTTTTTACCCCCTCAGAATGAATTATGAAAACTTTGCTTTATTTAATATGCAACCGTCAGTATGAACCTTGGTCCTTTTTAGTTATTATTTTTATTTCCTTTGGAAAGTCCTAACTGGCTGGACTTTTCCCTTTCTGCCTCCGCCTCCTGGCAGCTCGTGGGGAGCGCGGCGCCCCGGGGCATGCGCACGGCGAATGGCAGCGCGGGGCGCGTGGGGCGCTGCGGCTGCGGGGGGCCGGGCGCGTCCGGAGTGAGCGGGCCGCGGCTGGGGCTCCACAGCGGGACGGGTCCTGAGCGAAGGTAAGCGAGAGCTTCTCCTCGGGCCGGGTTCTGCGGCTGGCGGTGGCTCCTTCGCTTTCTCGTTTAACCCACCTGCCGGCTGGTGGAGTCTGCCGTGTGACGAACCCTCTCTCAAGCCGGCGCTGGCAGCTGCTGCCGCCCCGCACTGGCCGGCAGCTGGGCCGTGCCCGCCCGCCCGGTGCCTGCCCCCCGCCCGGTGCCGCAGGCGCGCCGGCAGCGCCCCTCAGCGGTGCCCGCGGCCCCCGGAGGCGGGAGCCGAGAGCCGAGTCCGGCGGAGCGGGTCGCGCCTCTCCCGCGGCGGCTCGGCCCCTTCCCAGCTCTGTGTGGGTCACAATTCCCCGCGGTGGCGGAGCCGGCGGCGCGCAGGGGGAGCGCTAGTACTCGGGGACAGGGGTATTGTGTTGCCCGCGGCTGTGCTCACGGGAACTGGGGCGGCTCGGTGCCTGTATGCAAAAGCAGCTCTCGTAAGGCTAAGTTACTTAAATCTGTAGTAGTTCTTATACTTGAGGAGTGGTAAGTGTCTTCCTTTTTGGGAGACTTCCTGGCTCACTATGTTTTGTAATATAGCATTGAAAGTGCTTATTGTGTTTCAACCGACAAAGAATAATTTTAAAGACCTTGTCCCTTCTAGTGTATGTTTTGCATGGTAAGAAGAACATCTTAAAAATAGTTCTTTAAGATCCAAATTTCCTGGTTTTACTCTATGTAATCGGATGTTTGAAAACATCCAGTGTTTTCTATTGATGAACTTTTTGAAAGATACTGGAATTTACTAATTCTTTAAAAATGTACAAAAGGTTGTGGTAAATCACTTGCAAGCTACAAGGCTGTAGCTTCCATTATAATTTGTAATCGTGTTGCTTTTCTTTAGTGCAATGGCAATTTCAGCTCATGGTGTGTGATTGATCAGTATCCTGTAATACAAAGGTGATCAACCTTCTTGACTAGAAGTCGTCTCACTTTTACCACCAATAGTTGTATTTTCTGGCAGTTCCTGGACCCCAGTTTGGGATTATGGCCTAGTGAGAGCAAGCCTCACTTCGTCATGCAGTGCTGGCATGTTAAAATCTTCAGCTTTTCCTTCTCAGTAGTAGCATTGGTAGCACATGTGCCCTTTAAAGGGAGTTTTTTAAATTTGAAAACTTACCAAGTGGACTGACTTCACAGTACTTGTGAGCATGTCAGTGTTTGTTGTTGGGAGCTTTTCTATGAGAAGAGTTCAGGCTGTAGGTTCTTTAGTTTACCTTACATGATAATATAGAGAAACTGATTTTTACTTTGTTGTTGTGACTGGAATTAAGTGCTTTAATACTTTCTCATTACAGGTACCTCAGAATTTACTTCTTAATACAGTGACCAGACAGGATGAAAGAAAAATGATCTTCTGTTTTTCAAGTATTTGTGTTTCTTGTTTGTAAGAGCATGGTTTACCGTGAAAAATGAAAGAATAATCTTTCTGGACACTTTAAAGCTGGCTGGTAGGCATAGCAAAATGCTTGGTTTGAGGCAGCTTTGCTTGTTTACACTGAGACGATACCAAGCTCGGACTCTGTGTAGTGACCTGCTTTTGAGCCAGATTAACGGCTGCACCCATGAGGATGAAGTGTTCAGCCTTGTTGGGAGGAACAAGGCCAGACTTTCTGAAAAGCATGTGGGAATTGCATTGAATATGCTGTGGCAATTGCAAAAGAAGAAGCCCTTTCTCTTGAGAACTAGTGACTATGTAAGAAATCACTCCCAGTTTGTTACCCTTTGCATTTTGGCAGAAAACAAGGTGGAACACATGGAAGATGAGGTGATAGTGGACATCTTATATAGCATCCTGAGGTAAAGAGCATTAAATACATTTTGTATTTGGTAATAAAAATAGAAGGAATTTTGACTACAAAGCTATCTTATAAGGAGACTGTGATGAGACTACCCTGCCACAGCTTCTGTACTCTTGACTGTGTGACACAAACAGCACAATGTCCTGTCCCTCAGTTTTGGAGATACAGGCAGAATGGATCTGTTTTGCAGTCCCAGTATGTTTTATGATTATTATGAATTCTGATTATTCATGCACAAAAGCATATAATCTGTTTGAATGGAGGGAATGATAGAAAAGTAAAGCATGATGATAAATAATGAAAGAACATATGTCTTATTTCTTTATGGCTATTGAAGTATTGTCTCTTATTTCATTATGACTATTGAAGTATTGTCTTTATTTTGAAGGCTTGATGTTGAAGACCATGCTTCTCTAGCAAAAGTGCTTGTTACAGAAGCGTGGAAAAGATTAGAAAGGCAAGTATTGTCCTGCTGTGCTTTGTAAAAGTTTTAAGTTGCAAATATGATTTGCTTCATGTGAGGTTACGCAAGAGTTCTCAAAGAGTATTATGTTTAAAACCTAGTATGAGTATTTTAAATGTCACTTGTATTTTTGAAGGTCTTGAAAATTGTATATATAGACTTTGGTACACAAATGCTTGAGAGATTCAGATACTGCAACAACAGAGTCCAACATTTGAGATTTTGAAATATATTGTCTGTGTAGATTTATGTGTTTGAAGTGAATTGCAGGTTTTCATATTTACAATTTTATCTCAGTGCTTGCTGTCCAGGTCTGAAGTGGTTATTAGAACCATGCTTATCTCAATTTCAGTAAAAACATTTGTATTTAAATGGCAACATTTTCCCTTTGTGCATTTTTTCTTGTGTTTTGTTGTCTTTTGATTTTTTTTTGTTTTGGAGGGGAGGCTGTTGTAGTTTTCATTATTTAATCTTGGGATAATGGCAGAACTGAGTGTCACCACCAGCATCACAGAATTGCCTCTTCTTAATATGTGGAGCATCTTGACAAGTAAATAAATACAGTGTACCTTGAAAACAAAATTATATTCAAGTAATAAATTGCTCACATTCATTTTATTCATTTGACATCATTGCTTGAGAATATAATCTTTATCGTTTTCTTAGGCTGGTTAAGTGAAGGACAACTAATTCTTGTAGAACTCCATATACACACCATGCTTTAATATTAAACACTTAGGGGTTTTGCTTAGATACTTTTTTTCCTTGTTTTGTAATTTGGCTTTAACCTTGGTTTTTATATAATTGTTAAAGTAGATTTTTGTCTTGATCTTTTGTCTTTTTGTCTAGTTAGTGACTTGAAATAAAAGGTAGAAATCCTGTCTGACTGCCTTTAATGTCTTGACAGGCTTAGTTTGCCAGCTCTGTCTAAATTTGCTCTGTGCTTATACAAGCAACACAGGCACTTCAGTCCCATAATTGGCCAAGTAGCTCATATTGTCGACATGAAACTGGATTCTATACAGGATATAAGGTAAGTGTCAGAATTATCAGGATATAAGATAAGCTAAGAAGCAGAAGAAGTAAAATGTTGCAATTACAAGTCTGTCTTTTCTGAAGACTTTCCCATTTTCTCAAGTGGGGGTTGCTTTGCTTCAGTTGGGGATTTGTGGGAAAGAAGTGTTTTATATTTGTGCATTGATTAATGAGTGAATGCATTTTCCCAATGACTTTACAAAGAATTTCTTTATAACCAATCTAAATTATTAAAACTACTGCTTGATTGTTTAGGTTATAAAGATTTAATTAATTTCCACTGTTCTACTTACAGTACAGCAGACATCAGCCCTATCCTGATTCTAAACATGGACTTTTTTTGATAATTTAGAAGCTATTGACTCACAAGAAGATGTTCTTCTCTCTTTTTTCTCCCTTGACCTTGATAGTTTCTCTATTATGACATGACTTTCTTAACAGCAATAAGAGGTTTTAAGGCAATATTGTGTTTATTTTCTTTAGAGCATTTTTCTTCTGTTCAAGTTGAATTAATAAATTCTCTGGCTAATATGTATAGCACATTACTTTCATACTTAAACTACTTAAAATATAGCCCTAGTCAAAGAAGACCAAGCTCATTTTTTTCTTGCTTCTGTTCCCCTGGGGCTGTTACAGCAAAGGCTTCTCTTTCTTTTTTCTGCTTTATATTGCACCAGCAGGCCCAGCACTGACTTTTTCAGATGTGAGGAGCCTGCTTATGAAACTCCTTGAATAGGACTCAATTTCTTTACAGAAATCACTTTCTCTGTGGTCATAAATCTTATTCCCTTAGGAAGGAATTCTTTCTTTAGGAATGACAATGACTCTTCTCCCCATTCTGTCACTTGTGAATTGTTTGGCCTTCTTTGGTGTCTGTTGAGCATTAAAGATATTTTTGCAAATACGAATCAGGCAAATCAGGGTCTTGCCTTAGACAAATGCTTTTATCATGTGTAACTTTTTAAGGGATGGCTGAAATATTTGAATCATTTCAGAAATTTACTGAAAGCAGAATTTTTACTTTAGTAGGATAAATGTTTTTTTCTCATCCATTTTTTCTGAATTAGATTTAAAATTCTTTTGCACAGAAGCCAAGAACACCTCAACTACCCTTCCTTTCTTTGTGCACTCAGTTAATAAATCTAAAATGTATTGCTTATTATGTTCAACGTGTAAATGTAAAACTTTTTGATTTTTTTAGGATCTTGTCAGTTTTGATGATCAGCATATCTGAAGTTATCACAGAGAGTTTTCGAGATCGATTACTACACAAGGTTGAACAGCTCTTAGAAGAAAAGGATGAAGTCCACTTCAACTATGCCAGAAGAATACTACAGTTTCTCCAAAATGTTAAACTGAAGTATCATCCATTGCTTGAAAAATGCAACAAGATTTTCCTTGACAATGCCTCCCATCTTGATATACACAGTATTAGTCATATTTTTGGACTGTATGAGCAGCTGGGTTTTGACAGTGCTGAATTCCGCCTGATTGCTAAACAGCTGCTATCTGAAATTATAGATGACTATTATGATCCTGAAACATTTGCAAAATTATTTTTTTCTCTTGGGCCTATGGCAGGATCTAAGGTTAGAGAAAGGTAATTTTATTAATAATTTTATCTTATTTAAGATAAATGTATCCTTGCACAGAAATTAAAAATGTACTGGTGTTTGGAGAATTGTGTGAGCCCATCTGTGAGTTGAGTTTTACGTTTCCTGGTGTAACATTGTAGAAACAGATGATTTCATCATGGAAAAGCAGTATGTTTTATTAAGAAGTTGAATCAGATCCATCTGTCAAGGGGGGATGTGAATGCTGTTATGCAAGGCCACCCTGTAGTCTGTCTCTTAGACTACAGCCTTCCTTTCACAATGGGTGGTAGTAAAAACCTTTCTGTCTTTCTCCTGAGAAATATATGCAGAGATGTGTTGCTTTCTCCTTTTTAAGACTGTCAGCAGCTAAAAAAGCCTGAGTCTTGTCCTACACCAGATTGCTGACATCGTATTCTTTATGAAAGATCATCATCAGGGAACGCTTCAGTATTTATTTAGAGCATAGTATTGTGTCAGACTTTTTTTTTCTCTGCCTGTTTTTCTTGTGCCACAAAATCTTATTTGGGAGTGGGAGACTCATGGGTCTCTCAAAACCTGTAATTTTTAATTACAATAAGTCATATTTTCATACTTCTCTTCATGAACATTTCCTTTATTCAGAGGTATTCAGACATGCTACAAGCCTGTGTTGGTTTTGCCATAACTGATTTAGTTCCAAAAGCTTATCTTGATTTTTTTTTTAAATTTATATTGTTTGTGATAAACATTGGCTTTAATTACCACAGAACCAGTTCAGTTCATATTTAATTGTTATCTGTAGCGTGCTGATTAATCATTAATTGTTTTGTGACTTTAGAGTCCCTTCCCTCCTTCTTGTCTACTTTCAGAATTGTTGGACTCGCTGGTTTCTAACATCAGAACAATATGCACTGATCCAACACACTCATACCCCTTTATCTGTGCCATACAGACCAACTGTTAAGAAGAAAAGTCCACAGAAAAAAATTCTCTAGTTTGGGAGAATTTTGCTTCCAGAAGCAAAATTTTGTTCTTTTTCTCATAGGTGAAGAAAATGGCTGCAATCTCTGCCAGAGATTTTCAACTGTTTTTCATTGGAAAATATGTCTTTTCTTCTTTAGGTTGCTAGTAACTGCAGGACACATGGCAGAGGAATTTAGCAGTCACCAAGTACTGATGATACTGAAGACTTTGCAGAAAATGAAATGCCGAAATTCTCATCTACTCAAAAAGTAATTTTTTTTGATATCACTAAGGAGTTGTATTCTCTAGGTAAACTTCCATTTAGTGTGGAAAACTATGACATATCCAGTAAGTTAGGAGCAGTGGGTGCATCTCTTGCACCCAAGTGCTTATACACTCTTAAGTTATTGGCTATTACAGATTTTAGAATACTGCAGCTTGACCCAGAAGTAATTGAGGCAATTTAGGAATTTCAAAGAAAGGCATTTCAACCTTACCAAGTTGTCGTATAGTATGTCTAATTTACAAATAAGCTCTAAACTTAGCCTCTAACAGCTACTGTAAATTCATGAGCGTGCCAATGAAATATAGTAAGTTACAGAGAACACGTCCTGTCTTGGAGATCCTGTTACTTTTGTGAATTGTTTGTTGAAAAGTCATTGTGTTCTATTTTGGACTATTAAGGCTTGTGGGCTGGGCCACGTTCTCTGCAGTTTTCAACTAAAAACTCTTTATAGGGAGAGGGAGTGCTATCATACAGTGAATGGAAAAGAAGTTGATGTTTTGGACATAGAAGATGTAGCATTAGATATGTCAGAGATAGAGCAGAGTTTAAGTGCAGGTTGTGAACAGTTACTGGATTGAAGGTAGTTGTATGAATTAAATAGATCCCTGAAAGAAAAAGCACATACTTGTGTTCTGTGGAGCAAAGGGATACTAAAAGGAAGATCAGATGAATTAATGCCTTTTCTTTTTGAGTCTCACTGTCTGAAGAAGGTCTTAAGGAATTATATTTCCCTACAAATCTATCCCCCTCTGCAGCTTTAGACAAACACAGCTGTAGCAACCAGTGTTATGTGAGTGTGTTGGCGCTGAAACTGGTGATGCTGTTCTAGTTTATTATATTCTTGGTCCACTCTAAATTTAACTGATTGTGAAATCTGAAACAGAAATTAGTAGTGTGAAGTAGCTGATTTGTTGTGATGAGGAATTGAATTTTTCAATTTAGTAAGTGGAGAGAGGCTGCTCTAGGTGGAATAGTGTCAAAATCAGTGTGGAGAGGAGTGCAGGTGTGTGAAACCCTCCACATGGGTAGTGTGAACCACAGAACGTCCCTTTTTCATGTGGCATGTTAGAGTTTGCAGTATGTTTTGTGTTAGTTTAATACCATATAATCTTTTCCTCTTTCTATTTCAGAATGGCTTCTGTTCTGCACAAACACTTGGAAAGCTATCACGTATTACAGTTGGTAAAGTTAACACAGTACTTGGTGATGTTGCATTGCCAGGATCTGGAGCTGTTTGCCAAACTAAAAATGTTACTATTGGGGTAAGTGTGTGTTATTTGACTTTTAAACAGTTCCCTGCGTAAGATTTTAAACAGCAATTTTAAGATGTGTTTTGTTCCCATAAAATATGAAGAAGTAACAAACTGATAAAAGTATTTGATTCTATTAAACATGTAAATCAGAGGACAGAAAGTAGATATTGTCTTGACTATAGATCCAACAGTATCTGCTAATATATATGATACCTTTTAAAAATACCTTTTTTCCTTTTTCTTTTGACCACTGTAAAATAATGATGTTAAAATGACAAATTTTGATTGATATTTGATAGGATGGATAGATATTAATATTGTATTTGATGCTTGACAGAAGAAGTAATGAAAAAGGGACAGAATGCCTTGGTTGGGACAAGTGAAAGTGTGACACAGAAGTACTTTTCTGATTGAAGAACTGTTCAGTTATTTCTTAGGCTTGTAGAGAACACCAGAAAGTTAGCAGGGAAGAGATTTTGCTTTCATTTCTCATCCTCTATGGGAATGTAATGCCTTGGCTGTACATTTTTTTTGGTGGATGATGTCTTCATGTTCCTCAGGCACCTCAAAACCTGGTGCTCTCTAGGACAGAAGTTGACCAAACCCATAAACCTTCAGATAACCTTGACAAATGTGGATATTCTGGCCTTACAAAGAACTTCTGGGTTTATCAGCAAGAGTCAGCTCCAGCTGACTGAGCTGCTCACTGTCTTCTTCCTCTTCTTCAGCTATGAATAAATTAGAAGTAAGAAGTTAATCTCACTGAAAAAAATGATGTGTGGGTTTCTACCAAGTCATTAATATTCTGCTTATTTTATATTTGATGTGCAACTTTTGCCTTCTAAATTAGAAGTTTCAAGCTTCTAATTTTTAATTTTTTTGTTTTGTTTAAACATTTGCGCTTAGTCACTACTGATGGACTTTTTATTTCTTTCTTCCAGTTATTTAAAATCTAGTGTGATACCTGCTGATGCTGCAGCCATAATTCGTGTTCTGGCTATGCTTCCTTCTTTTCAAGTGGAGGAAATGATTATAAACAAAGCAGCAGCAGTTTTGCCTCAATGCAGACTCCATCATTTGAATTGCATTGCTACAGCCCTTGTCAAGTGGAATCATCATGGCCAGTTGCACTGGCAAAACAGTTCTGAGCTATGTGCCAAGCTTCTGCAAAAACTAAATGACTGTGGATTTCAGAGGCTTCAGAAAGCCAACAACTTAAGTCTTCTGTTGGAAGAACTTCCATATGTGAATGGAGAGTGGTTTGAAGAAGTCCTGAATGAGGAAAGTCTGACCATGTGTCAACGCTTGATAGATCAAATAACATGGAGAAATATTTTACCCTTATCTTTTTTCCTCATAAAATCAGACCACCGTTGTCCTGCATTATTTGACAGAATATCTTCTGTGACTGTTGAAAATATAGATAAGGTATCACAGTGTTTCCTCCTGTCTACTGTGAGTTATTTAGTAAGAAAGGACAGATTAGTAACTGATGTGTTTCAGAGCACAGTTCACACGTTTTTAAGAGTTTTCTTCAGCGTGGCTGACTTGGAGGTCGTCTTTTTTTGTGCTCACTTGAAGCTGTTTTACTTCTATGTATATAAATTTGCACTTAGCATTAATTTTCATTTATTTTTTCCTGTTCAGTCAGTGTTAGGTCAGCCATAATCCTTTCCATTCAACTTTACATTTGACCATCTTAATATTTTTAAACTTCTTTATAAATAATCACATCACATGGTGGGTATTTTAACAGTACTCATTGTTGTGGGGATTTCCCCAATAGCCTGTCTATTTGGTCAAAATTACTCTTTTTTTCTTACTGTTTTTTTTCTCATTCTCAATCTGGTGTTCATATAAATCTTCAATTTTATCCTGTTGCAGCTCAGTTTCTTCAAGAACATTTAATGCAAAACAAACATTTGGATCAGGTTCATGAAATAAATTTTAAGTTTTAATTGTGGCTGCAATTTCAACTCTTACTGAATTTTATTATTTTACTATTTTTACCAGGAAAAGTTGACCAAAATAAAAATTAGAAAATACTTAATCTAGTCTTAAATCTCCAAATGCTGAATTAATTATAAAGCTTTTCTTTATTATCAAGCAATATTAGGATATTTTGCAGTGACTTCATTTAGGATGTCTTTTTTTTTCAGATTCCCCCCTCTGAAATCTATTTTATTCTCTTCCTTTTCTCTGCTTTGAATTATGACCCTCCTGACAATGAAGAATTCTTTAAGAGTTGTATCCAACATCTTACTTCTAACTTGAGTAAGTGCAATAGACAAAGATATTTTACTGAATGAAAATGGGAATAGAATGGTACTTTCATTAAGCAAAGGTAAGTATGTTACTACTAATACTCTATTTACTGAGGTTAAACGATGACAAGTATTCAATGTTGAGTTTCGTTACACCTGTTAAAAATGACTGCTGATAAGGGACTAGCAAAGGATTTTTGGCATAGTAGAATTTAAATGAAAATTCTGATTAATTCACTGTGCTGTTATTGAATAGAATTTCGTGTTCCCCAAGGAATCATCATTTGGGAACAGGATACATTTTGCAATTAATCACAAAGAAATAGTTAAAATTGTAGAGGAAGTGTGTATGGATTTGTGTTGTACACTAAGAGAGAAAATCTGATGATTTGAGAGGCCAGGGAAAGGGCATTGCAAATCCTTTCAACTTTCTCATGTGTTAATATGGGTTTCTCTGCTTTTTCAAGGTCATCTTGAAGCTTATCACTTGGTGCTGCTTGGTCATGTTTTGGCAATGGCTGGGTATTTTCCTCCAGCTCTGATAACAACAATATTTAATGTTTCTTTCCTCAGCAAATTGGATGCTCAACTTAAAGGTAGTGATCTAGCTTCTGATGAATTTGATTGTGTAGCATTTGGCATAAAATGCAATTTGGACTTACATAGGACTTGAGATGTAGAATTACTCTTTAAATTATTATGTTTTTGGGAAAGACACAGTCTGTACAATATAG
This sequence comes from Oenanthe melanoleuca, assembly GCF_029582105.1. Taxonomy (NCBI): domain Eukaryota; kingdom Metazoa; phylum Chordata; class Aves; order Passeriformes; family Muscicapidae; genus Oenanthe; species Oenanthe melanoleuca. The sequence goes on along the minus strand of NC_079341.1, from coordinate 18,264,340 downwards.
ACATAATTTGAGTGCTAAAAGGGAAGGAATGAACAAAAATCTGTTGTTGTAAAAGTACAGACCTGTATTGCAGATGAGAGAAAGTAATATAAAACGATTTTTATAGTCAACTTATTGCACTCCGTATTTAATAATTCTTCAATTTTATTTGACATAAAATTACCTGACTATGATGTCTATTACTAGAAACAGTCACAAAGCTTAAGGAGTAATGTGGAATTCTTGTCTGCAAGAAATTTATCCTACCTGTCCTCTTCTCTTTAAATAAGAGACTGTTTGACTATTTAATTCCTCTCTACCTCTACATTGTTCATTATCAATGTAATCTTGCCATTTTGCCTTCAACTACTTAATTACATTTACACAATTTCTATCTTCTGTCTTGCTGTTGTTCTTAATGTTGAGCAAAACTGTGGTTTTTTTCATTTATTTTCTCAGGGATTTTGAGAACCTTTATAAAATTCTGCAGCATGAGTTTTATAAATGCCATAGTATACAGATATTAGCATTTCTAGTAAAAAATTCAGAAGTTACCATTTAGTTCAATTTGTTGAGTTTTTCACATTTCAGTTCACACATTTCTATGTTGTTGTTTTGTTTTTTTGTAAATCAGTCCTGCCTGATATGGTGAAGCAAAGGGTCCACTCAGGCCTCATGAAATTGAACAGAGCAGTCTGTCTGGAATGCCCAGAGTTTCACATCCCCTGGTTTCATGAGCCATACTGCCAGCGTGTGTTTCATAAGAGTAAGTAACTTAGGACAGGAAAAACTGCCCTTGTTACTCATAATAGTCTATTTTTAACAAAATACTAGATTGTTTCTTCTAAAACAGTCATGCTGACACTAGCACACAATAGGACACACACCCCTCTCTGCTGAACATGTATTCTTGGAAAGTGCCACCAAGATCAAACTGGTTTTCCTTGTGAGAATTAATGTAATAGAGATGGGATATTTCTGCAGAAGAATTAAAATTTAAATACTCAGAAACAATGTATGTGGCATGAAGGATGGAAAGGCAGGAAGATCATTCTGTACTGGAGGAGATGGGTCAGTTTGCTCTGCTTCACTTACAAAACTGAACATTTGACTTAAATTTTTCAAAGTAAAAATTTTTATTGCCTCCTTTTGAACTTGATCCTCCCTTCTTCTTCACAAGTATCAAGATCCATTAGGGATGAGTGATAGAGAAGTAGGCTAGTGATCAAGTGTAGCAGCTGAGATCTTTCAGAACAGTGATCAGTACAGAAAATCCATCTAATGCAAACACAGTATCTCCTCCACTAATTCTCATGGGAAGATCTGTGCTATCCATGGAACTCAGCTACTTTGTCTCTAAGACTGAAGATGTTTAATGGAGCAAGGTGTTAATCTGCAATGGACTGAGAAGTGGCAGATAGTGTGATATGGCTGTAATGAACACAAGGTGAGTAAATACATGTCTAAATATAGTTAAAAGCAAACAAAATCCACCAGATGAAACCTACAGCTTAAGTTTTTGTAGTATGTGAATGAAATTATCCTGGGATCAAAAGCCTGGATTTGAAATTTACTTAATAGCATGCACCTGCCACTTTCTAGCTAAAATATGACCACTTTGTCTCTGAATTATGATGGAATGTGGAAAAGATTTAATTCAGTAGCCTGGCTTTAAAAAATACAATGTCTCAAAGCACTGTTTTCAGAAATTTGGCTGTGGAAGTTTTGATGTATGAATTTTTTTATTTTGTCTTTGTAGGCACGAGACGAATAAATCCACAGCGAAGGCACATTCACAGAATGCTGACAGAGATCTTAGGAGGGAGCCATTACTCAAGAATATCTGTTCTCACACCATACTACTATGAAATAGGTGAGAAGTTAATACTCTAAAAATTGTTATAGAGTCCTTTCATATCACTATTATCACTAAGTTTAAAAAGCTCCTGATCATATGGCCCCAAGATAACATAAGATATTGCACAGAAAA